>NC_092818.1:97609212-97909212 GCF_023375885.2 Dermacentor andersoni | reverse complement strand
TAAGTGTACTGAAAAATTGTTCTTGTGCATTCTCTTTCTGCTACTTTCTCTTTATAAAAACAAATTAACTAACATTCCAACTATTACGAAGATCATTTGTTTACCATAAAGTTAGAAAAATTATCGATCACGCGCCCTGGTCAGCCAATCAGATAGCTCGCCCACGTGACGTCATATGGGTTATTTGCATCATATGGGTAGGGGCGGCTTAAAATTCCGCCGAGCAGTGCGCTGCGATCGACAGCGATGTGCATTTTTAAAACCTTATAATAAATTACACGCTTTACGCAGAGCACTTAGATGTGTCAATTAATGATCAGAAGGACCTACTCTAACGACTCAGTACGTTTGTAGAAAATCGCCAAAATCGTTTCAGGGTCCCTTTAAGAGGAAGCGCGCGAAGGCCTGCAAATACATGTAAAACGCAGAAACGTTTTCTTGAGATAGGCTCTGGACCAATTTTAATAAAATTTGTTGCGATTGAGCGACAAAGGTAAATTGTAGTGACTGTTGGTAGAGGAATTTCGATGTAGAGCCTGAATATTGTTAAAAGAATTCTCAAAAATTCGAAAGCAAAAAAAAAAGTAGAAGCACAACGTTTACAATTTAATGGCTCTGCATCAAAAAGAGATATCGCGGTTCTGTAAACGGCATCCATTAGATCATTCAAAGCGAACAAATTCGATTTGTCAATTTATATCTTACGTGAATTTTTTACGTCTAGTACAAGGGCTCTGCAAAGGGTGTATTTCCATATCGCAAAATTTTTTAGATTCATGTGTAACATAACCATTTTGTCCGCTTTAGGTATACTATTAGACGTAATTCACATAATTGTGATATAATTTGTCGTTTCTGCGTTACAGAATTGTAAACTTGATAGTTTCGTTTTCTGAAAACTTGCAGTTTTTGCCAATATTGAACAAACAATTGACAACCTAAATCGAAAATTCAAAACCGACAGTCACTACATTTTAGGCTTTTCTTTTAAATGCAACAAATCTCGTCAAATTGGCTGCAGTGGTTGCCGATAAAAACGAATTATCCTTTTACATGCATTTAGATGGGACCTTCCGAGCTAAAGCTTCCTCTTAATGGTGAGCCGTTTCTGATTGACGTGGATAGGTCTCTTGGCTCATCTATTTGGGGTTCTACGTTTTCGCCTAATTTGTGGGGTATACTTCTGACTGTCTTAATTTTTGTGAGCCGTGCCATATGTGTGATGATGTCGGCCGCGCAGAGTTCTTCAAGTATGTTATGAATGCCAAGTTGGATAAATTTTTCTGTAGATGTATAGTGGGGTAGCCCGAACGCCGCTTTGAATGCTTGTCTCATTAGGCACTCAAGCTTCGTCTTTTCTGCAGCATAGAGCTATAGGTAGCGCACTGAGTAGGTGAAGCGGCTAAGAACAAAGGAAGAAGAATACGAAGAAGAAATTTATTTTACCACATAAGTACACTGATGTATACAAAGCGATAGGGATGACAGGATAAAAGCTGCATAACGGCAGCTTGACTAGTCCCACCTCCCCATGAACAACAGACAGCAACATGGCAAGATATTCGTAGTGCATACTTGTACCATGGTTAATATATACATGCACAAGGCGTGCACTAATCTGCACAGATCATTCTCCTTCATGTTTTTCTCCTGTTTGCAATCCGTTTGATTAGACGGATTGTCTTATGGGTGGCAGCAGAAAGTCTGTTGATGGTTTAGGTGTTTTTTACATCGCTATGAATGAATAGACCAGTACCCTAAGTGTCTGGACTTCTAGTATGGATTGGCCGCTAACATTAATTATAATAGGCATGGGATCTTGGTGTACCCGCCTACCTCTGATCTTACCTCGAATGACGAAGAGTTCAGACTTAGGCTGCGGGCAGGTGAGTCCTGCTTGTGCGGCATAACTTTCTACTTGATCAACCGCCAATTGGAGAGTTGCCTCGATTTCCCTCTCGTTGCCTTTATTGATCCAGAGCGTGATATCATCAGCGTAGAGGGTGTGATACAAATTTGGAATTTCGGCAAGTATACCTGGAAGACGTATGAGCGCTGAATTGAACCGAAATGGTGAAAGGACCGAACCTTGTGGAGTGCCTTTTGTGGCTAAAGTTATTGGGGCGGGTGTTATGTTTCCCATTTTTATGACGGCAGTTCGTTAGAACATAAATGTTCGGATATAACTGTAAGTTTTTATGCCTGAGTTAATATTACTTAGATTTCCGAGGATTATTCTGCGTGAGACGTTGTCAAAGACCTTATTTAAGGTAACGCCTAGAACAACTCTGGTATGTTTCTTTTTCTGTGTTGATGTCCCATTTAAGACAGATCATGGCATCCTGGGTGGATAAGTCTGCTCTGAAACCAATCACTGTCTGAGATGAGTGCCTTGTCCTCAGCGTAATTCTGAAGCCTATTAAGAATAATATGCTCCATTAGCTGGCCCAGACAAGATGCTAGAGAGATGGGCCTCAAATGTTCTAGAACTAGCATTTTGCTAGGATTAAGAGGGAAAGTAATTTTGGCATGTTTACAGCTTTGAGGGAGGGTGCGCGATTGCTACTGATTGTTGAGGAAATCCATTAGTGCGCTAATCGATTTAGGATCCAAGTTTCGGAAAAGCTTATTAGTTACTCCGCCCGCTTCAGGTGCTCAGTCTGTGCGGAGCTTGCCTAACGCGTTCCACACTTCTCCTTCCTCGACGTCGCTGTCTAGGTACGTATTGTCTGTTCCGGTGTAGTCTGGCAGCGATCCATTGTCTGCAGTGCTTACATATCGCTGTTGCAGTTCATTAATTAGTGTGTCTTGTGTACCCAGGTGGCTGGTGTATAAGTCGAGCCAATTGATCTTTCTGGGACGATTTAGTTGCACTAGGGTATAGGAGATGTCTGAGAAGGAGCCACATTTTCTTGGTTCCCAATTGTGCAGTAATGCTGCTGTTTTTCCAATTCAATGGTATACTGTTCAATCTCTCTCTCTCTCTCTCTCTAAGTTAGCTATTTTCACACGGAGTGTCCTATTGAAGGGCTGCGTTTTCCAGCGTTTCAGAAGGCTGGCGCGATTCCCACATGTGTAGCAATTTACTGTGCGTGGTTTGTTGCTCTTCAGACGCAGCTGCCGTCGAGGTGGCACATTCTACATCCGAGGCAAGATTGGAGATCCAATGTTATAGCTTAGATATATCGGATGGAGCGGTTTGCACTCCAATTTTGCTAAATTTTCCCCATATGTGATTCTTGAGGTGCTTTTGGGAGGCTTTTTAGCCCGTACTTGAAAAGTGGTTGAGAGAACACAATGGTCGCTGCCAAGTGAGACGCCTGTGTTGGACCATCGAATAACCATCCAATATCCCCTATTGTTCCTGCAGAGTGTGAGGTCTGGAGATGTATCGACACTGACACTGTTGCCTATTCTGGTGGCAATTTCCAGGTCATATAGAAAAGGGAGGCCAGTATTTTGTGCTGCACTCCAAATTTTGTTTACTTTGATATTGCATTTTTCGTAGCCTCATTCGGTATGTTGGGCATTACAGTCTCCGACAAAAAGAAGTTGGTCACTTCCTGCTGTTCTAGCAACCTGGCAGCTCGGTGCCTATGTCCCTAGGCGAACTGCATACAATGAGGATAAAACAGCTTATCCTTCCCTACACTGTATAATAATGTAGAAGAGTGTATGAGGTACTGTTCCGTCTACGTCGTGCTGAATTTCTACCATATTTTTCTAAGTCAGAATTGCAGTGCCTGGGATTCAGCCTGTTCGTTCATCAATCGGGGACTGGAAACCTTATAGCCACGTAATTTTACGACGGCGTTAGTTTCTCGAGGGCCATAATGTCGGGTGGTTTTGAAAGGTTTGGATGTGGAACTGCATGTTGGTTTTTTTGTTTCGATATCCTCTGCTGTTGCACTGCCATACCTCAATTGCCTGGGTGCGCGGAGCCATCCTGGCTGGGGGGCGGGAGTATTAAGCGTGGGGGTTGAATTACCGGTGCTGGAAGCGAAGTTTGGAGTGGTTGAAGAGACTCAAGTCGTTACATGGTTTGTAAGTGACAGTTGAGACGCATGTTTTGAACTTTCTCGTGAAGCTCTTTGACGTAACTGATACATTTGGCACCGACTTTTTGGCATGGTTACATATTTAGCTGAGGGTTCCGCATCTGAAGGAGCCACCACCATCTTTTTTGTTTGGAGTTCCCTATCAGAGGTTGTAGGGCGTTTGAGCATATTGCTGCTGCTCGTAGTCTCTGATTTGTTTGTCCATGGTACTATGGCGCGGGTTACCAGCACAGAATTTTGGTGGATGGGGGAATAGATTGCTAATGGTAGCCTGATTAGCTGGTATCCGCTCATTCGTAGAGTCAAGGTACTTATTTATGTTTCGAATCATCCGAAGAATTCCCTCACCTTTCCTACCTAGTCTTTCATTCTTTACGAGGTTACTCTGTTTTGTGTTCCAGCGGCGCGGTGGGCAAGCAGTGTGCACGAGACAAATTTCGGTGGCAGGAGAATCCAGTTCGCTGTAGACGCCGGATTCCCAGTTTGAACATGCCACCTGTCGATTAAGATGTTCACCTCCAAGCAAGCGCGGGATATCCCGGATGTTCCCGCGACATGAAACTGGAGGGTACTATAATGGGGGAGGGGGTCCAGCGGATGGTTTGGCAAGAGCCGACGGTGTTGCAAAAAACGCTGAAATTTCAGCAGCGCTGCAATCGCCTTCTCCTGAAGCTCCGACTGTTTCGGTAGCGCCCATTGGCTAAGGCGAGCTCACGGGCTGAGTGGCTGTCTTCTGCTCGACGCACGGTCCTTGTTGTGTCATTAGCATTGTTTCCGTCGCTCTTTCTCCATTTTATTGACTGCAGGTTGGTGGGGAAGAAAATCACTGTTTCCGCCACCGAGTATCACAACTAGATGCAGAAGAATGACACACTTGTCAACGCTCCATGCGGCTGCGGTACACTCCTAAGCAAAATTACACGCTTTTGTCACACAACAATAATCGTCATCTCTCTTGTCCGTATTTCCTTTCTTTAACGCGGCGAGCCCGGTACTTTCCGCTAAATAACGGCATGCCCGTTATCAGCATGGCATAGCATTCCCGACAGGGAAGTAGCGGGCGCGACGTTTTTAAGAAAGGAAACGTAAGCAAGGTAGATGACGATTGTTGTTGTCTGACAGAGATACACCCCAAAGGGTGTAACTTTGTCTAAGAGTGTAGGGTCTCCGACGCGACAAGCGTCCGACCGGCGTGCAGAGCTAGCTCCTCATTCAGGTGGAGGCCCACTAAGCTATTAATAAAAAAAATATGCAGATCCCACGCACTGTGGGGAATCGATGTAAGCGAACCTTTCTGCGCTGGATCCTTTGACTGACGATAATTAGCGGTGATGTTGACGGCTAAAGCTTAATTTCTTCACCCGTTTACGCTAACACGAGAGTGATGAGTTGATGGTAAACGTTCCCTTGCGCGCACCACTGCTGTTTGTCTGCGTGTACACAGAACGCACAGGGAGAGGTGTTTGCTTGAGGCGTTGTTGTGCGCCATATTTTATAACTTCTGAGAGGGTTGCGCAATGTCATTTTCTCACATGGCACATCGAATTGTGGCAGAAGTACTAAACTTGAATTGGATTATGGGGATGTACGTTCCAAAACCACACTCGGATTATGAGGCAAGCCGTATTGGCGGACTGCGGATTTATTTTGACTCCGTGATATTCCTTAACGTGTCCCAAGGTCCAAGCGCACGTGCGTTTTCTATTTCGCCCCTGTCGAAATGCGGCTGCCTCTATTTGGATCAAATCCACGTCCTCTAGCAATGCCATAGCCGCAAAGCTAACGCGGCGGCCACAGAAGTGTTGACTTGACGGTCGACCGCTTCCGCGTAGTGTCTCCTGGACCCTGCAGTGCGCTTTAATTAATGTGGCTCTGCTTCTGCACGTCGTGCATAAGTTGCCCGCTTGACATATTTGCACGGCGTTTATTTTTCACAAATAGCAGCAACGTTCTGTACCGTGTCTTCAACTTACGCTTATCCTGTATTGCCGAAACCGCCGTCGTATAGTAGTGGGGTTTCCTTACCTTCTCACGTCACCTTCCCTCTCTGTTATATTGGAACTGCCTCTTCTACTTCTCCTTCTTCTCTCTACAGTTCTATCTGCGTCCCCTCTGGCCTCACACGTTAGTAGAAAGGGAACCGCTGTAGTTTCTGCAATGCTTCTGTGGGAATTCACGGATAAATACAGCTGTCAAGCGACTAAAGTGGCGATGGCCAAGGAGCTCCAGAGGACATTGTGCACATTCGACGTGGTGGGGTGAAAACGAGTTTCTCTCGTCGCCTTTTCTTACTCTCGCTGTCATCTATATACACGCTCTGAACCATCCCCCGACACGGTGTGCGTGACAGCAGCCCACAGCAGTAGCAGCAGTGGGAAAGTCGAAGAAAGAGGCAAAGAAAGCTTCGCTTTAAAATATCCTCAGAGGAGGGTCCGCCCTGGACCGACTCCCCCTTTCTAGTACACCCTATCGAAACCTCGCAGTTATCTCCGCTCGCGTAGAGTTCACGTGTTTTTATTTTGGCCGCTTCATCACCGCTTGCAGCGACAATAATAAACCCCGTGCAAGAAGAGGCAGCACAGCTAAGCCTGCCGGCAAGCACCTTTCTGGCGATGAATGACGCGCAGAAGCATTCGCCGAAGAGACGACGCCAGCGGCCTTGGTGGGTTCGTCCTACTTTGCAAGCGCGCGAGAAGCTTGGTCCCTCCACAAGGTGGCGTGATCAACCAAGCTTCTCGCTTAGTCCTTGTCCTTCACGTGGTACTTGTCGAAAAGGACGGGGTAGTTACGCACCAATTCAGTGAGCATTTCCGATGTCGGGACGCATTCGAAGACGGCGATATGACGAGCGCGTCGGGCGTCGCCGCCATCTTTCGAATTGCGCGGAAGTGGGCTATTCCGGTGGATCTCGCTGCCGCCGAACTGGGTTCCGCGCTGCTCCAGACGCCGAATGTCTCAGTGTGAACGCGCCATTAAGCCGCGCGAGCTAAGGCAACCCCACAGCAATGAGAAGAAGATCCCGAGCTGAGGGGCCGGAACGCCGAAGCAATCTGGCACCATTAGCTGTGGGTTACTTAACCGTGACTAAGGTCAGGTGCACGCAGGACAAGCATCGCTTACCCCCATTTTCTGGTAGGGGAGGGGTTAGTCATTTTTTTAAAGCTTCAGGTAGTACAACCACAATCCCGCGCAAATTTATCTTCGGCCTCGTTTTTCTACCAAGTATGTAAAGATTGGAATGCCGTTCCTCATCAAATCCCTGCCGTCCCGTGCTCGTCACAGTTCGTTCAAGATGTAACGATTTTTTGACAGTTCGAAGCTGTTGTAGAGTTTGTTTGTGTATATTCTATACCCGCTCCTTATGTAACACGCCTGCCGAGGAGTCTTTCAGAAAGTAAAATTAAACGAAACGAAATATAGCCCTTTCGAGTGGTTCTATGATACCATTATAGTTCGATATATATATATATATATATATTTATTTATGTATATATATTAATATATCTAGGATACCTCGGCTAATTTTCGTCGGAGTTTAAAAATATGCAAACGCCACGCAGTTGGACAGAACAAATGTAATGTTATGTGCCGTCGCTTGGATATACTCAGCTTTTATGCGAAGCATATTAACGTAGGTTTAGTAGTGTTCCTGTATATGCTCCCGCAGGGAGCAGAGTTGCGCATACCTTTTCCGGCGCCGCTCGCACCGCTATTGGCCGAGCGCGAAAAATGACGTCAAATGATCCGCGCCGCTGCGAAGCCAACTTTACGGGTGCATCGCCGACTCATGCGAACTCGTCGTTTCCGTCAGTACCATCGCCATTGCAATCAGTGGACCGTCGATCGTGCGTTCAGAGGAGCAGCTAGAAGCTCTTGCATCTTGAATCTTTTTCTATTTGCAGATTTGCTGCTACTAAATAGTAAGCACTACTAAATAGTAAGAACTACTAAATAGTAATAGTAAATAAAAGTAAGCTTTGCTTAAAATGTGCACATGTCAACATTTGAAATGCGCTTAAATCTGTGTCTGCACCGCATGCATCGAAAACGTGCAGCTGTTGTGAACGATGGTTAGTGATAAATGGCGCTCTGTTAACGGTCACTGACATAACTGCAGGCACGATAGCTCTCTTGGCTACGGTCATTAATCGGCTGGTTTCGGCAGCCAAAATGCGCTAAGTGTCCACCTTACGTGTGTGAAGTTTTAAACACTCTTTAAAACATTTCTTGCTTTCTGGCCATGATAAGACAACTTCATATGCACGCTGAAAATTATTGCACCGCTGTTTGTGGCAACGTACTGCGCGTTTGCAAGTGAACTTTGGAGCTGTTCGAGCCACGGGAGTATATTATTTTGGGGAATCGAAGGCGGTCCCACCCCATATTTGTACGTTCGTCTGTGTGTTTATATATGCGTGTTTACATAGGTACATACAAAGTTTCGGTTGGTTGGAAGCCCAACCCCTCCGGCTGCACGAATGACTCGTTCGAGCGTAGCCTGTATTAACAAGTGCCCTTTGCTAAGCGCCTGCGAACAATTGGGGCTTGTAACTCGCGACCACCAGAGAAAAAGGCGGAACACCGCGCGGCATTTGGCTCCTACGCGCGCGAGGAGTGGCTTCGCTGCAGAGCTGGATCACGGCGGAGGAACTATGCGCAACTCTGCTCCCTGCGGGAGCATATACAGGAGCACTAAGGTTTAGGGCCTTCGCGCGACGCCCGGCGGTGGCCACCATTGACCTTCAAGTAGGTCACGTGACATGACGTCACGTGATGACGTCACACCGGCTGCAGATGGGGCCTCATATCGCGCCGTCGGTCGCCTCCCGGCGGTGGCCACCATTGACCCTGAACTGAGATCACATGATGTGACGTCACGTGATGACGTCACACCGGCTGCAGATGGGGCCTCATATCGCGCCGTCGGACGTCGCCCGGCGGAGGCCTCCACGCTTCGGTTCGCGCCGTCGCGCGCGACACGGCGGCGGCGCCACCATCGCTGCATCACGTGATATGTGACGTCACGCCAGGGATGAAGCGGCGCGCCCGCCGTCGCGTCAGTCTCTGTGCCCGCAACCGCGCCAGCGTCTTTGCGCCGGGCGTGTATGCGGTCAAGATGCCTCCGAACGCTAAGGATACGGATTTTTTTTCATTGCGCCTAAGTAGATGATTAGTCTTAATTAATTAATCAACTTTCCAAGTATTGTAATTGGAACAAAAGTGTCAATGAGAAAATTGGTGAGCAACATGAAAAAAAAAGCGTAGTTCCGCCTGAAAGGCGAAGCACTGATTGCAATAGTAAATTAGTAGATAGCTGTACGAAGTAAGGATAGTAGTTTTAACGGCCTCATAATATTGTAAACATTCGCTTACTAAATAAATTAACAACGATAGAATGTGTAAGCACCCGCCGTGGTTGCTCAGTGGCTATGGTATTAGGCTGCTGAGCACGAGGTCGCGGGATCGAATCCCGGCCACGGCGGCCGCATTTCGATGGGGGCGAAATGCGAAAACACCCGTGTACTTAGATTTAGGTGCACGTTAAAGAACCCCAGGTGGTCGAAATTTCCGGAGTCCCCCACTACGGCGTGCCTCATAATCAGAAAGTGGTTTTGGCACGTAAAACCCCATAATTTAATTTTTTTAAGAATGTGTAAGCGTGATTGAACAAGGATATAGGAAGAAAACATACACAGACACAGCGCTGTAGTTGTGTGTGTGCTTCTTTCTACGTCCTTGTTCAGTCGCACTTACAATTCTATGATGGATTCAAACCAACTAGCCCGCCAACGTGTTTTAACTAAATTAACCAGCACGGTGTCACGCGTGCACAGGTAAACAGAAACACATGTCGCTCGATGAGCGCGGAAACTTGCTGTCAGAATTCTGGAGTGAAGAATCGCTGCCTCAGCAAGCGACCTGATCTTGATGTATCTCTCGCATCAACGAGAACGAAACTTCAAAAGCTCAGTGCACAAGAAGCTACCCGTTCTACGCGCACGCTGTAAACATCGCAGATCGCTTTGAAGATGAGGCCTGCGCAGGCGCGCACTTTCGAGACACACGCTTTCGAGACATCGCTTTCGAGACACACGAGTGGCCGCACCGCGTCCCAACAGCATCCGCCAAAGGCGTCTCTACGGCGTCCGCGATTCGCGTGGCCAACGCCGTAGTAGACGCCGCGGTTGTCTCCACTCTGTAAACACCACCTAGACAAGAGAAGGCCTGAGCCTTCTTCAGCAATATTATCAATACGTAACGTGGAGATGATCACCGCGAGATCCGGTGAGGTTCGTACCATAGAGCTTCATACAACTATTGTAAGAAACTTAATGGTTCGTACCCTGGGTGCGCTAGGAGCGTTCGTGCATGAACGGGCGCGTCCATGGTGGCGCTGTGCCCGTGACGCGCTGGACCGCTGTGCTAGCCGTCCAGCTCGGCCATGGCCGCGGGCATGTTCAGACGTGTATTAGGGGGCTCGCCTGCGTGTTATGCTTTTCGGGCTGGTTTGTGCAGGGCTGGGCTGCACGTGCGAAAGACCGTTCGTCATTCTTGCGTACCTGCTGCTTGTGCGGTGCGTTTGCGCGAATTTTTGCTGTCTTTTCGACAAAGTTTTGCCGTGCAGATGCCCAACTAGTGCTTTGTGCCGAATAGGCGCGACAGTTATGCGGCGGGAGCGAAAGTTCATGTTTTCATATCGCAATAAAACTTCAAGTACAGATTTCTGTTGCTCAATACGTGCAACATAAACTTGTTTAGCGGAGAGTGAAACAAACCCGCAAATGAATGCAAAATCAGTGCGCAGCTAGCCGCTCGAGTCACTTTGCGTGTATTCGCGGGCTTCTGTCATGCTCGGAAGGACACCTTTATTTAGCACGTAGTGTGGAAGAGAAAGCTGTATTGGGAGTTTTTCATGTCGCTCGACAATTTTCTTATTGACACTTATCTAACTATTATGTTTGATAAGTTGAATAATTAATACTAATTATCTAATTAGGTGTAATTAAATAAATAGTTTGAGTATCTCCAAGCGACGGCAAGCAACATTACCTTTGTTCTGTCGAGCTACGTCACATTTGTACATTTTTACACTGTGGCTGAAGTTAGCGTGGACAGCCTGTATATAGTCGGTAACGACCGACTACAAGCTCTACTACAGCGCAGTTACTCTTCACATTTGTAATAGGGTCGAGCCAGGTGAAATCCACTAACGGCTTAATGCCGTCGACCGATATCGCCAGAGAAATCTCTTGACGTCAGGTAACTGTATTTTCTGATGCAGATTGGAGGGAGTTGGGAAACGCACATTTAACGCTGCGATCGTCACGAAGACAACTGGCGTCTACTGCCACTGGAGCCAATTGAACGGAGGTGCAGCAGTATACACTACCTTCAATATCTCTCAATCTTGCTCTGGCTGTATTGCAGAGCTTGTCTTCATATCTAATTACTATTGTGTAGTAACCAAACATAATCAACTAGGGTTTAGACTCTTTAATGCCGTTTTATTTTCTTTATGCCAACTTCCGAAATTGGGGTGACATGGAGCTGTGTCATTGAAATCTTTGCTATTACTTTGTTAACTCTTTCCTTTGTGCAAGCAGCAATTCTTTCAACAGTTGGTGCCACTAAAATACAGCCCTACGCATCTCCTATTCTACCGTTGAAATGACACGCTCTCGTTTGTATATACCACCTATTGTACAGTTATCTGTATAATAAATAAATAAATAAATAAATAAATAAATAAATAAATAAATAAATAAATAAATAATGAACGATGCTACGCGACGTGAGAGAGGTGAAAATCATCTACGGGCGAATTCCGATGCCAGCTCTTCGAAAACACAGAAGTGCTTTTATGAGATAACCCCTGGACTGATTTCAAATGAACGTGTTGCTTTTGAGAGAAAGTGGTAAATTCTAATGACTACTGGACGCATAATTCTGATGTGCAGCTGGCAATTTTCTGCAAATATTTTCGAAAATCGCTAAGCTAAAAAAATTAAAAGCTCGACGTTGACAAATATGTAACTCTGCACTTACAACATATACGACAATTCAACGACCTGCGCCGTTACAGCATGTAAAGCAGATAAATTTGTAATATAACATGACAAATTACGTTGATTTGTTGCAATGTTTACAAAGGCTTTGCGGAAGTCGTACTCGCATACTATTGGTCTCTTCGAGCATGGTGAATGCTTGTTTTGTTTCCACGTTCCTCTGTCTCCAAGTTTTGTTCACTTTAGCATTTCAACTTTTTCTTTTAAGTACATTAAGTTTTATCGTATTCACTAAGTTAGACGAATTTTGTTGCATTTAAACCAAACGAGTGAATATCTGTGACTGCTGGAAGCATGTTAGTGATCTGGGTGTGAAACTTTTTAAAAGTAGTTCAAGCTTTAAATTATAAATTCTAAACACCGTAAGCTGCACCCAATAAGGCACCTAAAGTGCAGGAAATAAATGTTTTCAGTATCCCTCTGAGATATACCCTTGACGCCATACATTCATCGACAACTTGTTCTTTGTGGTTGGGACTTAAAACGTCGTACCGAGGAAACGCGTGCAACACCAATTCAGTGGTTTGCGCCTGCCTACAGGGGGCGGTACGTTATAATATGAAATGAATGACGCTGCCGAAAACCTAATCTCTGGCTTGCCAAGTTTAGCGGATTTAAACGCATAAAGGTAGGAAAGCTTCATCTCCAGTCGCATTTATGAAATACGGGAACACACAATAGGATTTTTGTAAACTTTAACCGAGCGAAGAGATACTGTTTAATTGGACTCTTTGTAATTGTGTAAGTATTGTGGCAATTATGTTTCGCGTGACAAAACCGGACCGCCCCAGCGATATTGCGCACCATGAAAGAAGAGAATTATCAGCCTAGCACCGATGGAGTTCTGCTGGCCTAGGCTTCGTGGAGGTTGTTTCACTCACACTATATACAGTTAGCATATACTTAGTCCGACATATGCCTTAGTTACGACTAATACCACGCACTGATAAAGATTACGCATAGAATATCCGAAGGGGAAATTCTGAAGCTTTCCAATGCATCTATATTGTAAGGCATTTTATCGCATTGTATAGCGATTGCGTTCCTGTCGGGATGTGATCATAACAATCCCGCCGGTAGTTGAATTCGATAGGAGGCTTTGTGCGACAGTTTTAGTTGTCACACTACAAAGCTGCTGCTGTACTTAGCTCCTAGCCCTCGTGCAGTAACCTTCGGCCTAAATAATGAACTGGGCACATCCGATGCAAAAGCCGGCATGCGCCACCGTTTCGGTTATGTGCGAGTTAGAAATATTCGTATACCCGAGACAGAGCAGAAATGCAACCCTCTTTTCGCTCCAGAAGCGAGAGGAAGTGTATAGAAAAAATGCGGGAGAACTTGCTTCCATTTCTCAAGGGCGCAGTTTATCCAGAATCTCAGTTTTATTTCCTTTTTTTAATTCTAATAAAATAAAATAAACATATTTCACTACAATATAGTGGTTACGGCTGATGCTGCTCACATAATAGGAATAACACAAAATTACAAGAAGAAATGTCACAGGTTCAGAAAATTCACAACGGAATGTAAGTTAAAGGCGCTAACAAGCCCCCCTTATAGCCCTAACACGCTGAAACATAGTGACGAAAAGCGAGAGCAAGTTGTGCCTATGCTGCACTGAGGCTGCGATGGGATACAAGATGAACAGGCGCAAATATGAAGAAAATAGGCAGATTACACATTATGAGCGAACAACAGGTCAAAGAGGTGGGGCGCGTCATGCAAGGCGCACGCGAATGACACAGCGAGAGCACGAACGTAAACAAAAATCCGTTCGTAGCATTCGTACCCCGCCGTCTAGAAGTAACCTGCGTATACTTGGGCGTGCCGAGCGTTCCGGCTCGTTTGGCAAAAATTGGCTTTTCAACCTCCGAGGCTTCGTGGCATTAGTGAGCAGTGCGGGAGTTCACCGAGGACGTCTGCGCGTGGGAGGCGTGGGCACTATGCAGTCAGCTACCGGAAGGAAGCGGCGACGGACCGAGAAATATAACGGAGCGAAGCGCTGTCTTTTTTATACTTTTACGCTGTGCATTTTCAATTAGGACACTACAACAGTGCACAAGTAATTCCATGCAAAGCGATGCCGTTTTTTACGCCTAAAACGCGTCTTTTTTACGTGTGCGTGCGTGCGTGCGTGCGTGGGAAGGTGCATTTGCAATCAGCAGCTGCTCTGCGCCGTCTGCGACGATTGTGACATAGTCTGTTTAACCCAAATGGTGTTTGTTCTCCGAAGAAGGTGATCGGGGCTACTTTCTTATACCGGATGTTGTGTGGCGCTGTTGTACGATGTTAAGCTTCATAATCCTGTTTTGTCCTCTACGGCGAGAGAAAGAGGTCAATCTGTGAGAAGGGCATACATGAATTGGTGAATAATCCGTATCAATTTTTGTTCTGTGCGCTCATTACAGTTCAGCTTTTTCGTCTGTATACATACTGAGAATCGCTCCGTCCAGCAGACTGGATTGGATGGATGGATGGATGGATGGATGGATGGATGGATGGATGGATGGATGGATGGATGGATGGATGGATGGATGGATGGATGGATGGATGGATGGATGGATGGATGGATGGATGGATGGATGGATGGATGGATGGATGGATGGATGGATGGATGGATGGATGGATGGATGGATGGATGGATGGATGGATGGATGGATGGATGGATGGATGGATGGATGGATGGATGGATGGATGGATGGATGGATGGATGGATGGATGGATGGATGGATGGATGGATGGATGGATGGATGGATGGATGGATGGATGGATGGATGGATGGATGGATGGATGGATGGATGGATGGATGGATGGATGGATGGATGGATGGATGGATGGATGGATGGATGGATGGATGGATGGATGGATGGATGGATGGATGGATGGATGGATGGATGGATGGATGGATGGATGGATGGATGGATGGATGGATGGATGGATGGATGGATGGATGGATGGATGGATGGATGGATGGATGGATGGATGGATGGATGGATGGATGGATGGATGGATGGATGGATGGATGGATGGATGGATGGATGGATGGATGGATGGATGGATGGATGGATGGATGGATGGATGGATGGATGGATGGATGGATGGATGGATGGATGGATGGATGGATGGATGGATGGATGGATGGATGGATGGATGGATGGATGGATGGATGGATGGATGGATGGATGGATGGATGGATGGATGGATGGATGGATGGATGGATGGATGGATGGATGGATGGATGGATGGATGGATGGATGGATGGATGGATGGATGGATGGAT
Organism: Dermacentor andersoni; assembly: GCF_023375885.2. Lineage (NCBI taxonomy): Eukaryota > Metazoa > Arthropoda > Arachnida > Ixodida > Ixodidae > Dermacentor > Dermacentor andersoni. The sequence continues at coordinate 97,893,808 of NC_092818.1, read as the reverse complement.
GGATGGATGGATGGATGGATGGATGGATGGATGGATGGATGGATGGATGGATGGATGGATGGATGGATGGATGGATGGATGGATGGATGGATGGATGGATGGATGGATGGATGGATGGATGGATGGATGGATGGATGGATGGATGGATGGATGGATGGATGGATGGATGGATGGATGGATGGATGGATGGATGGATGGATGGATGGATGGATGGATGGATGGATGGATGGATGGATGGATGGATGGATGGATGGATGGATGGATGGATGGATGGATGGATGGATGGATGGATGGATGGATGGATGGATGGATGGATGGATGGATGGATGGATGGATGGATGGATGGATGGATGGATGGATGGATGGATGGATGGATGGATGGATGGATGGATGGATGGATGGATGGATGGATGGATGGATGGATGGATGGATGGATGGATGGATGGATGGATGGATGGATGGATGGATGGATGGATGGATGGATGGATGGATGGATGGATGGATGGATGGATGGATGGATGGATGGATGGATGGATGGATGGATGGATGGATGGATGGATGGATGGATGGATGGATGGATGGATGGATGGATGGATGGATGGATGGATGGATGGATGGATGGATGGATGGATGGATGGATGGATGGATGGATGGATGGATGGATGGATGGATGGATGGATGGATGGATGGATGGATGGATGGATGGATGGATGGATGGATGGATGGATGGATGGATGGATGGATGGATGGATGGATGGATGGATGGATGGATGGATGGATGGATGGATGGATGGATGGATGGATGGATGGATGGATGGATGGATGGATGGATGGATGGATGGATGGATGGATGGATGGATGGATGGATGGATGGATGGATGGATGGATGGATGGATGGATGGATGGATGGATGGATGGATGGATGGATGGATGGATGGATGGATGGATGGATGGATGGATGGATGGATGGATGGATGGATGGATGGATGGATGGATGGATGGATGGATGGATGGATGGATAAATGGATAAATGGATAAATGGATGGATGGATGGATGGATGGATGGATGGATGGATGTGAGCGTCCCCTTTTGGAACGGGGAGGTGGGTTGCGCCACCAAACTCTTGCTGTTGTACTGCCTAATGTCCTACCTAGGTTAATGTCCTACCGGCGTCTTGGCTTGGCACCGCTCGTGTTGTGTAATAAAAAGCACTGTTAAGAAGCGGCCTTACACAACTAGTAGAAGTGCTTGTCTGTCTTCATGTCGTCGACCCCCGCGGGTTCCCTGGAGTTCCGTGTGTGTCGGTGCCTGTGCCAATTCACCACTAACATGCAACCACGAGTGGGAACTTGTCCTACCGGTGGCACAGCTTCACAGCGTAAAAGAAAAAAAAATATATTTATGAAAATTTCACTTCGTCACTTTACTCCAAATCGGCTCTATGTGGTTTCCTTGGACGTCTTCGTTAAGGTCAAAATTCCTGCGCCACTTCCTAGAAAGTAGTTGCAGCTACGCCAACTCTGCCAAGCACGCTGCCCACCTTCTGCCCCCGCCGCACCCCCCCCCCCCCCCGCTGTGTCCATTTTGTTTTATTTTTTATCTGTGTAGGGATCTATGATGCCCCGTCCAAATGAGTAAGTAAACTCTCCATGCAGGCAAATTATGAAGCATCTTTGTTTGGGCGAATAATAAAATTTTTCAATGCGCGCTGAATAGGTTTTCGCTAATCGATCAGTATTTGATTCGGGAGTTGGGTGTTGGAACAATGCCGAGTATTCGTTTGTTTAAATATGAGGGATAAAAAACACTTATTGGACTCTTGAAGAAATGCGAACGATGCCAGTCAGAACCGCTCTGACTGATTCCGTCGCAGCAAAGCCTCGCCGAGACCCCAATCTTCATCGAACTCACAGCGCAGGCAACTTCTGCTCAACAATTTCCTGTCATTCCATAAGAATTGGTCAATCTCACGACGCCTGCACCTTTTTAAAGTATATTGCGGTAATTTAGTACCACACATCTCTCCTTCAATGCAAACAACACTACATGCAGTTGCACTACTTGCACTGGTGCCCTTGCAGCATTACGTGTCACTAGTCGTCCTTCTTTTATTGCTGACATTGTCATGGCGTCCCGATAATTAAAAGCGGATACTTCTAATTTAAAAGATCTTCAGCTGTCCTGACGTCCAATTGCGAACGGCTTTTCATACATCTGTCAAATAATGCATACAAGCCTTTCTTTTTTAATGCAAAGCCAGCAAACTTCACAGTTGTTTAGAATAGAGAAAATATTCAACCCAAGGCTTTATTGATGGTCCGGGTGCTTGTTTTGAGCTCGTTCTTCATTGAAACGTGTGCTATTCTGTGTGTTGTATGGATATTTCACTGAATGTATGCACTGCTCACTTCACTTTGCTGAGCGCTTGTAGCCTCTGCCTTAAAGGGGGGTATGAGCCATTGCACTTTTTGCTTGCTTGCAGAGGTGTGAGCTAATGCACCTCTGCTTGCCAACGGGGGAATGAGCCATTGCTGGTGATGGGACTTCCGGACTTCCCTGGGACTTCCGGCAAATACGTCAACCGAGAAATTTTTGGCGCTCGGCGTGCACAACACATTAGACGAACTTATTGAGGCCCAGAGAGTAGCGCAGTATGAAAGGCTTACACAGAGTTTGACGGGGAGACACATCTTAGATGACATCGGAATAACCTACGAAGCACAGCACGGAGTGCGGAGAGACATCCCAAGGAAAATAAGGGAACATCTATCAATACCCCCAATCCCCAGAAACATGCACCCGGAGTTTCACCAAGATCGAAGAAACGCACGAGCGAGAGCTCTCCACAAAAGATTCCGTAGTGCCAGGGACGTGGTCTATGTGGACGCGGCGGAGTACGCAAATGGACAGAGTATGCCGATAGTTGCTACGAGTCTAGAGGGTGACTGCAGAGTTAGTGGGACGGTAAAAACATGGAAGGCAGAGGTGGCGGAGGAAGCTGCCTTAGCACTGGCAATAGCCTCCACGGAAGCTAACATCGTAGTAAGCGACTGCAAGACAGCCGTCAAGAACTATGCAAAAGGAAGAATCTCACCGGAAGCACTGAGAATTTTAAACAACTTTCGTGAAGATCGCGACATTCACATTATATGGGCAACCGCACACTCCTCCCTTCCCGGGAACGAAATAGCGCACAACCTGGCTCGAGAACTGACAGGCCGAGCAGGTGACACACAACAAATACTGGGAACGGAGAGAGACCGGATGACCAGCTTTAACGAGATCACCAAACACTATAAATTGGGAAGGGCCCATTTCCCCCCGGCACACTCCTCGTTAAATAGACAGCAAGCGACGGCATGGCGCCTCTTACAAACAGATACATATCCGAACCCGGTGGCCTACCACCGCTACTACCTGGACCTTTACACGGATAGATGTAGATTCTGTGAAGAAAGGGCGGACCTACGACATATGGTTTGGGCTTGTCCTTGTACAGAATAACCCATGCAGAATAAGATAATCAAGACCAGAGAGCAGTGGGAGACCGCGTTGCTCAGCTGTGCACCGGAAGACCAACTCAAGGCAATCCAGCAGGCCGAAGATGCCGCCAGGGCCCAAGGGCTCGAGGCCGTCATTTAGGTAGAGACCTAGGTCTCAAATCTGCTGTGCACAAATAAAGTTTATGCCTCCTCCTCTTCCTGGTGATGGTATTTTTTGTACCACTCGACTAGACACCACGTTTTTGAGGTATGAGACAATAAGTTTTAAGTCTTAAGGTGAAAAGGTTGTCTTTCGCCTTAAGAAAGGAATGAACACATGCCTCTCGTATATCTTCTGATGTCTCTTGTTCTGCGTCGGTCCGTGTTAGCTGTTCTTACGCTGAATAATTGCTGATTCATTCTCGTAACATGCGTATACAAGTGTCTTTAGGAGCTAATGCTACGCCTCAGTTGCATTTGGGCATGCGAGTGATTGACGCGAACATTCATATGTGCGCGAAGTGGGCATCAACTTGATTAGTAGAGTTTGGTCTCGTTCAGCAAGGTTGTGTGAGTTCAGTAACAAAATTTCAAATAAAGTTACACCTCATTCGACGTACTGTGGCGCCAAGTATAAAACCCGCGGGAAAAGGAAACCGCCACAAAGAACGACAAAGTTCGACTTCCTTTCTTTGGCGTACACTATAGTGGAGCTCTTATACCGGCGCTCAATACAAAAGGGCCTTCTAATTTCCTGTTGGAGAGAGTAGCGCACAAAAGGAAATTTGAATCTTGGTTCTAACTTCCCTACCTAGTAGCGTTTCCCTGCGATACAAAGCTTCCCTATAGCGTCCAAAGTTTGAACTACTTTGTGTGTCATTGGCTCCCCGCACGAAAGCAGCGGCCTGTATAGTCTAGTAGCTGAGAGACCAGTAGAGTTTAGTTGCTTAGCTTCACGCTGTTTGTGTGGGGAAAGAAGAAAACTTATCCGCTTATTTGCATATCCGCACGAGCATTTTCGGTGAACGAAGGCGTTTACCATATGCAATTTTTTTCATTGCTTCGGTCACAGAAGTACTTTCTTTTACTGTTATAAGAAAGTAATGTGTACTTTTTGAACACAGTCAGCAAAAAGTAGCTATCGACATCATGTAATTAAAAAGCTGCGTCGGATATTTCGTGGGATCATTACGCTCCTTTTCATGTAGAAAACAGGCCGAACTACGAAAGATATAGACAGGCTTCTTTCTCTCGCTGCCGGTATTCGCGAGCGAAAATTGGTACCCCATGTATGAAAGAAGGACTTAGAAAAGCGTCTTTTACATCATGTTACAATAGGTTTAATATACTTATTTTGCGAAAAATGACGCAACTGTACATGTAAAGGATCGCAGGCCATCAATTCAGCAACGAATGATCGGTGGGACGCGTTTCTACAACCAGAGGTCACAGTGCACCGCTCGCCCTCGCGACCAAAACATAACAAGGCGCACACTGAGAGCGCAAAGCTGAATAAATAATACGTGATTCTTTGGCGTAACCCGTTCCTCTGCACGTTCTATAGTTGCAATATATGAAATTAGTTCTTTCGCATAAAGAGTCTTACATCAAGAACTACTGCACTGTGAAACGCACATAGTGAGACTACTATAAGTGGGATACTTGCGCAGCTGCCGTAGCGTTACCTCCTGTTTAGAAGGGAATTGATTAGCGCCGGAGACACGACGAAGTGAAGAAGACGGACACTTCGTCCTGTCTGTATTCCACCTCAGTACACTGCAGCAGTTACCTGCTACGCCCAGGAAACGGTGTGTACAAACCTTCCCTCTTCATGCCAAAGTATACTTCGTGAAAGCGTATAATCGTAAAAGGTGATTTCGTTGACGATATTCCCAACTTGTTTTTTTTCTCAAAGGCACGTTTCTGCTAAGAGGAAGCGCAGCGATTGCCGAATTTCATCGGAATATTTTCGCAACTCCTGGCTAGGTTAATGTTTTTATTTGTGTTCTGCTGGTATTTCTTGTATATTTACTCTAGTTTCATCTCTTGTGCACGTGTCCCAGAGACTGCCACTTCTTAAACTATATTTTAGAGCAAATTTGTTATGATTCTTTTTGCATTGAAGTGAAGTGAACTAGCCGGAGGCATACAGTTGCCAGCTTTCTCCAGTTGAAGTACCTTTAACTGTACCTCCCTGAGCTTTTGGTTCGCTGAGCTTTTGGTTCAGAAGTGATCCTGGCATTCAGCCGCCTTCACTAATAAGATCTGCACAATAGTGACTGCCCGAAATTCGCTCTTACAATTACATGGTAAAGCGTTTTGGCAATACAGGCCGAGATTCGGAAGCAGTTAGCGGGCATCAATGTATTTAGCGTTTTTTCGTCAGTGATGCACACAATTAATCCTACGCATATGCGCAAGCGCAACACTTGTCTTCATTGCATGTTACATTGTCCGGTGTCCTGCCCCATCAAGGTCAGCTCGAGGTCGCTTATATGAGTACTGAGAGGTAGTGGTACCTTGGCTGCATGCGAGTTCTTCAATACAAACGTCACCTCTCTGTCTTCGTTTTCTTAAGTCCTGCAGTCCACCCTGATTGAGGCCGTCCTCGGAGTGCACTCTCGTTTTCCGTGTACCTCAGCCTGCGCAATCTATTTGTGTCCACAGCGCATCCTGTCCCGGAAAATTGGACACGGGTATATATATACGTGTGTTTTTTTATCGCTGCAGAGGCATGCGTTATTCGAGGACTCTCGAGACCATATTTCTCCTTGCGTGCGGGCAAATAGAATTTGGGCCGGCGAACAAGCAGAACCCTTGCTTCTTATGCTTGACTCGCTCCGGTGATTCTGGGAGGTAGTCGGGTTTTGTGTATACTTTTGCGGCAATATTCAATCTCGTGGCGATGCCTTATGGACGACCCCGAATATTGTTTTGGGTACGGCCGCACAAGGAGGAGAAGCGAATTTCTCGCTGACATGTGAATAAGTTCATTGGTAGCAACGACCAAAAAACTGCGTGTGTGTCTGTGAGTTTTTCTTTTTTTTTCATTGTAAACAGATCCGGTAATGGAACGCCGATATCGAGCGCTGCTTCCGTGAAAAATTGCTAGAGACAGACAAAAATAAGTCTTTTTTTATGTGTTTTAGAAGACGGTACAACAGCAGACACGAAATCCGGTCGCGGACCATGGAGGCCATTGCTGGTTTTGATGCGAAGTATACTTTGCCTCCTTCTTGGGATTTGCACCAGGTAGGGGTACGTAGGTTGGTTGCGGTCTCGCCTCGCTTCCATAAAAAGAAAATAATGTTCGACCTATGGTGGAAACCAACGTCTGCCCTCGAGCCCCCAGCCCGGTGCTCTAAGCACTAGGCCACGCTCGCACATTTCATTTCTTTATTGCATGGGAATATGAGTAATATCACGCGAACGATATTTGCTTTATATTTAGAAACACACAGAAAAAAAAAGAACGCACACATGCTACGCAGTCCGATGAAGCTTCAATAGTCCTGCAAACAAAGACAAGTGTCCAGTTGCGAGATCCACTCAGGAAAGAAATCGAAGGTGCCAAACACACTACGCACTTTAGCAGCCACTTCTGAAAAGACAAGCCTTGTCGAGCGAGCTGACTCGGCATGTCCGCCAGTCATGCGGCTCCTCCATAATGAAGAAACTTCTAATAACATCAAAGCATATAGCGTCATAGTGATTGTCTTTTTGAAAGAAAGGAACTGGATGCCACCAGATGTGAGCGAAAGTTATGATTTGATAGTTCTCGGTCTGCGTCACGACATGCGTCACGACATGCGTCACGACATGCGTCACGACAAAGAATAAAACAGTGTTCTGGCGTCTCGGGTTGATTGCAAAGTCTACAATTTGCATCCCAGGGTATATAATCCTGTTTCATGAAGCCATGTTTTAACTGGAAAAATGGAAGTTTTAGGCTTAAAGAATTTTTTTTTCGCTGCTGGCGTTATGCACATTCTAAGGACACGTCAAATACCATTTTTACCAATTAAAGTCAAATGCCGCTTGCGGTACATCGGTTCGGGGAAAAGGTTATTTATGTCGAAGTGCTGCATTTCGCGACGTTTGCTCAACGCTAAACAAATATTACGGATTAAATCTGGCTTTTAAAAAGAAAATATTCGCGACAATTTCTTTAACGAAGCCCCATAACGGCAATTATTTAGCAGCGTTTGTCGTGACAAAAAGAAAAGGGAGGTGTGCAGCAGGATGTGTTCGAGAAACTGCAAAATGGAATGACTGACGGGCGTTCTTAAGATAACATAATCGTGTGACCAATTGTCGTACAAAGAAAAGCACCAGACTCAGGCATCCCTTCTCCAGTGAAAAAAAAAATTGTCTTTTCTCATGGTTTTTCACGATGAACGCCAAGTAAAAAAAAATTGATTCGCCATCCCGGCTCTTCGAAAGTGGATATCCTGCGAAGCTGTACAAACCGCCGCTAACCACCACTACAACTGCCGAGGAGGGTATGCATTGCTTTAGTGCTTTAGAGTAATGACATTAATGTGAGTAATCGTAGTTTTGACAGCACACGGCCGCCAGTAGCGGTGCTGCAACAACACTGAAATCAGTGCTAGGTTGGTTCTCTTATACGCGAAAGGCTACGGACGTTATTCCCATCGTCGCAAGCTGCCGCAGCGACGGCAGCCTGCGCATTGGAAATCTTTACCGGGAAACGCATGCCGGGAGTGCTACATGCTTCGCATTGTTATCTGGAGCACCTTATCAATTATGTGGTTCAGGTACTTGTCTTGTTTAAAAACTAAAATTTTAATTATTGGGTTTTGCATACCGAAATGATTATGAGGCACGTTGTAGTTGGGGACCCGGAATTATTCGGACCACCTGGGGTTCTTTTACGTGCAACTGAATCTAAGTACACGGATATTTTTGCATCTCGCCCCATTGAAATGCGGCCGTCGTGCCCGAGATTCGATCCCGCGACCTCGTGCTTAGCAGCCCTATAGCATGGCCATTAAGGAACCACGACAAGTCACTTGTTTTGTGCTTTTTCTTTATTGAAACGCATGATGATCTGTATGTTGTGTGTGCGATTCGAAAGAATGTATTCACTGTTCATTTCACTTTGCTGAGTGCTTGAAGCTTCTGCCTTACGGAGGCACGAGCCACTGCTCATAGACTTGCACTGATACTGGGATCGGCCCACATTTTTGCTGACGGACGCGGACATTAAAAATGCTCACTAGCTATAGAGGCTAAGAGCATCTCTGTAAAGCACAAATATTCTATGAAATGTCTAAACATGGCCGCGAGAGCAGTGCAAGACCTGCGAAACTTAAAGAAGCTTAGAAGCAAGGAATATATTGCAGTGCTCTCGCAAACTTGGAGAGGTCACACCCCTGCCAGGCATTCGCTTTCCGATGGATAGTGGTTATCGAGGACATCCAATGATGTCCGCTATGACGGAAGCTAACGCATGCATACTTCTCTAGTTCCAAAGGCGGCACAGATCTTTGAAACATTCGGCTCGTGCTCCACGTGTCGCTTTCTCGTCTTCTTTAATTCCCTGTGACAGCTCGCGCTTTGAGGAGCCGTGTTAGACTTCACAATTTCCGTGGCTGGTCCACCTTCCCCCGTACTCCCCTCGCGGTAGTTTACGCATGGTAGTAACTGTGAGACGATGTACATGTACCAACTTCAAGATCGGCTACGTTAAACAAGTTTTGCTACTTTCTCGCTGGAGTACAAATGTCATCGCCATTTTAAAGCACGCCACATGACATTGTCATAAATACGCACGATTGTGTAACACGTAGTCTCTGATGACACCACAATCCACCTTTTTATCGCTTACGCTCGTCCACTACTCATGTAGATCTTAACAATCTTAATGTAGTAAGCTGCCGTTGTGCGACACTCGTAGAAATGCCCTTGCTTACGATCGCCTTCAACGTCGCCATCGTTGTGCTGCTATTGTCACTCACACGTAAGCTCCCGACTTTCAATTTAACTTCTCATTTACAACTCTCAATTTCTGAATTTACACAAGCAGGTTGCTTCCAGTGGTAAACTATTCGCGAAGCTCCAAACAATGCTCAATAGCCAGATACCTACAAAATGCTTCAGATAACATGTATTCCCACAGTGAGCGGAATCTGTCGAATTTTATTGCAATAGCAATTATATGGATACCACAGGAGCATTTCTGCCGTCGCCGTCACCATCGCCGTGAGGTTACGTATGAGTTAAAACGTGTAAGGGTGAGCTGGCGAGCGAGGAACGCGCCCCGGATGCGTGCCCTATCCTGTGACGCGCGAGGCAGGGGGGTACGTGAGGCGAGAAAGCAGGGGCGTTCTACTCCGGCGGCTGCTAGGGAGCCTCGAGGTCCTCCTCGCCCGCCGCTCTGTAGAGAGTGGAGACAACCGCGGCGTCTGCTACGGCGTTGCCCACGCGAATCGCGGACGCCGTAGAGACGCCTTTGGCGGGTGCCGTAGGGATTCGTTGCCGGCGCTCGTGTGTCTTGAAAACAATTTGTGACGTTGCCAAAGTGCGCGCCCGCACGGGCCTCATATTCAAAGTGATCTGCGATGTTTGCAATGTGCACGTAGTGTTGTTAGCTTCATACGCGCTGTGCTTTCGACGTTTCATTCGCGTTGAAGCGAGAGATGCATGAAGGGCAACTCGCTTGCAGCTGCCGCTATTCCTCACATCAAAATTTTGACAGCGAGTTTCCGCACTCATCGAGCAAGATATGTTCATATTTACCTGTGCGCATGTGACACCGTGCTGGTTAATTTAGGTAAAACACGTTAGCGGGCTAGTTGGTTTGAACTCATGATATAATGCGCAAGCGCGATTGAACAGAAACGTAGAAAGAAACAGGCACGCAACGACGGCGCTTTCTCTGTGTGTCTGTTTCTTTCTACGTCCTCGTTGAGTTGCGCTTACGTATTCTATCAGTGTTAATTTATTTAGTAAGCGAATGTTTAGAGCTTTATACGGCCAATAAAACTACTATCCTGACTTCGTGCAGCTATCTGCTAATTTGCTGTCGCAATCGGTGCCATAGGCGCGCTGCTTTCTGTTAGCTTTTTTGCAGCAGAATTTTCTTAAAAGAGCGATGATCGCGCCCACACTTCACTGCTATATGTTGTTTCATTTTCACATCTAGACTTCCAAGTAAAAAGGAAGACCATGTTGCCCAAAGCTCGAGTTACGCTGCCTGTGTGAAAAGATAAAAAGCGTACGCGTATGAATGGATAAAAAAGCGCACACTACTCTAATTAATAACGAGGAGGACAACGTCAATCACATTTTCAGTAAGTAAGCACAGCACTCGCCCATGAAATAAAACGGGGCGACATTATGTACCTCACAAATAGAGAATCACAATCAAAATTTTTTTCTTTGTCGTGCTTGATAGTTTTCCCGGGTATACCTGTGTGGCATCCCAGATATGCATTAACATAAGAGTGCTTCTCCGTTTCGAGAGTCACGCTTCGGGAGTAAGAAAACTGTTTTGCTAGCACCCATTGAAGACTACTCTACCAAAAAGAACTACCAACGAAGAAAAAACAAATAAGCACACGGTCAAGCTTTTCATCGGTCTAAATGGCCATGTGGCACAAAAAGATGCAAAAGTGCATTGTTACTGTAACCAACCAGCAACTTAACCGGGAATAGCTTTCTATTCAAGGGCTTCAACTATACACGAATGAAATACGGACAAATTAAAGCTGAAGAGCAGGAATTTTTCATTACAGTTTCAACCTCCTTCTTTTCAGTAGCCCGCGCACTTTGTTCTGTTCTCGCCATATTTCTATTGAATGGAAATCTCATGTATATACCAAGCGTTTATAATTCTACCTAATCGATCGCGGGGTTTGTGCATGCCCATCGCACATTCTATTTTTTCCAGACAATATGTAGGCCAGTTAACATGAGCATGTCATATCAGGGAAATTCCGGATTTCGGAAAGGCAGAAACCGAATTGAGGACGGTGTTACATCTGCATCCTTCTTCAAGGCTATTTAAAGGACATCCCACAAAAAGATAGCATCCCTGCAGTCTATGAAGCAATGTTCCGTAGTCTGTTCACGTAGACATAACCTACAATTTATTGACTACCAGACATAGCACCTTCTCGCCTGCAACAATGTTTTAACTGGGAGGGTTGTGTGTAGTTTGAAGAAAAAAGATTTACTGCTCTGTGGCCACCGAACTTTTTGTCTTAGTAGGGGACTAGCACCCTTGAAAATTTGCCGCGTCCAGGTGACGTTTTGTGGCAGTCAGGGCGATGTTCCTTATACCCAGCAGGAGTTGCCTTGTGTGCTGCGTTGGGTCAATTTCTCGCACCAGCGGTTAATTTGAATTCCGTTGGAGGAGGAAGTCGGTGTTGTTATTACCCTTGTAACTCGTGGCTCATGCTCACAATGGGAAACTTTCCTCTACAAATTTAACAGGTAGCAGAATTCATTGGCAATTACTGGACTGTGGCGCAAACATCCCTGTGGCTGCATTATAGATTTGAGGCCCCAAGGAAAGGCTCAAAGCGCAACGCTATTCCTTCCTAACGCTGTGAATGCTCGACCCTTAGTGCGAAGCTGCCACTCTCATATGATGTCCAATGCACCCGGCTTCTCGGCACGTATCCCTCAACACTGTAATATAATGCACTGACATGTAAGAGAGTGTATGACATGTAGACATGTATATTTTATTCTAATCGTCCCTTCGGAGCTCAGAACATATTGCTTAAATTTTATATTGTTCTAGACACAATCAATGTACACTCGGCCAGTAACGTTTACGTACCACGTTATTTCGAAAAAAGTTGAGTTTCCGAGCAGGCTATCGCAGTAGCCAGACAAACAGTACCTCAAAAGTTTGTTCGCATATACTGTACAGGCTTGGTTGCGAAGCTTGGGAGATATTCAGCTTCTCCTCAGATTCCATGGCTTCTAATCTTCTGTGGTCGACTGTTCGTTAAGTGTGCGCACTCCTCATGACTTCAACTGGAACAATTGCTTGAAATCAAACATATCTCACAAACTCCTGAGACGGAAGTCAACATAACAGTACTCACTTCTTTCGTCGCCGTCGACATTGCTTTACATTTCTGAGTACATTTTAATGGAGCATTATATTCTGCAGTGCTGTCGGCAAAAATTACATTATTTTTTTCGTGACCTTTAATTCTCGCATTTCTATAAAAGCGTTTCTATTTGACGTGATATGACTGTTGGCTTGGCGTATTTTGCGGCATCCGAATCGACTCTTTCAAAATTTTTTCGTAGTATATATATCGCGGAAGAAACTACATAAAGACAGATGAAAGACGGGCAGGCATTCGATTAATTGATAAAATGCGTATTTCGCAGGAGGTTTTCTAGAACTCGGAAAGAAACTATGCAGAACCACTCTTCAGCTGCGCTCGATGGGCATTGATTGATCAATTCCACTGTGGCCCACTCTTTCTTTTTTCTCAGAACTTTCGCCTGTCTGCTGGCGTTAGCTCTTTGTCCCTGGTAAAAAAAGAAAGAAAATAAAAGAAATACGCTTTCATCACTAAACTTATCCCTAGGTACGAAAGGAAGCGTTTTCCTTCCTTTTTGATGTACAAGTCAGGTCTAGGAGCAATGAAAGACCCTACTTGTTAAAAAGAAAAAGATGAAGTTGGTCATGAATGAAAGGGATGAAAGCATCCCTTTCACGCATCATGTCTCTGCGGGAAATCAATATAACAAAACAGAATGACGTATGAGTTCATTTTTCTTCTTTTTATGAATGTTTGTGGCTGTGGATAAACTTTGTCACTGATTTATTATCTAAAGCACTCGGCATTTCGAAACAGCAGTACGTCAAATGCACTTCTACCTGATGGGGTGGCACTTCTATACAAGAGCATTCACATTCAGTAGCGAAAGCCTCCATAAATAATTTCGCCAACTCTGTGAAGTAATGATTTAATCTTTTGTTTACGTTTCAGGTCGCGAAATTTTAATAATATTCGTTCTATATATGTCCTTAGTACCGTGACCGCATTTTTTTCAAGCAAACTGCTTTGGACTAGTGAGGTGAGCGTGAATATTATTCCAAGTTTCTTTTTTGTAATTTAGTGTAGTGCTCACTCGAAAACAAACTAGTGAACTGTTTATGAAGCTGCATAAACATGAGCGCGAGACTTACACATAACAAACAATTGCGCTTGTTTGGTGTACTTTTTGTAAAAACAGCCAGGCCGGTCAAAATAAGCTGCAGTTCAGTTTATTCATCTGTCCGCACTGATATAAGGGCGACCTTAGGTGAAATGTGAGTATCGAGAAAGAAAAGCTAGATCAGGAACAAAATCCTAAGTTGGTCAAAAGTTGAAATAATTTTGCACAAATTTACAGGATCCAGGGCGCAGGCGACATGCTAATGTTTTCTACATAAGGAAAGCAAAAATATGCATAGAACACACGGTGTTTTACAGACGCAAAGTTTGAGTACGGGCTAGCTAGTAGTTGGTACAGATTCAGATGCTTTTCAAACACATAAATGTTGCGACATAATTTGTCGTAAGGCTTCTGATAGTAGGTAGGGCTCGATAATAAGACTGAGCAAATACGTAGTTCTAGGTTAAAACTGAGGGTATGAGAATCATCTCAGTGATTCCTTTTGCTTACATACAAAGCCTAATATCTTACCTTTAGCAAGCAGCTTGCTAGTATCACTTTTTTAAAGGTTCAGTTAATGCTACTGGCATTGAAATATGACACTTGGCCTAATCTGAAATTTCATAGCTGGTCGTTTTTTTCGGGTTGCACACACAAGCGCTTCGCAAGTTCTTTGACATCTTCCTGGGACCGGTTACGAAAAAAATATTACACGAGACTTCTTAAACCGGCGTTTTCGTATCAAGCTATGAAAGGGTCCCACTAAAATAACAATACCACAGCGCCTCGCTGATTAGTCACTTATTTTCTATTTTGGCCTTAAACATATTCTGTCATGTGCTCTGGGGCTTTTATGTTGTTTACATCGACATCGCGATCATTTACAAATTCGTGGTACTATGTTTTGCACCAAAACCCGTAAAAAGTACCTTGGCAAAAACTCAAGCGGAGCTTTTGGGAAACCGTTTCAAAACCGATAGAAAAGACGTCTGCGACATTCAAGCAACAGAGGAAAAGGTATCAATATGGTGTGTTTTCCCAGGTAACATGTGACCTTCCAGATTTGGAAGCCGGGGCCGTTGTTGACACTGGAATCCATCTTCCGTGGGAAAAAGAGCTTAGGAATTGTGTGTCGTTCTGAGATCGCGAACCGACGGTGGAAACGCACTGTCTCCTTCGCTTTGCTCGTTTGACATATACTATCTTGAACTTGCTGTCCAAATAAACAAATGGCTTCTATTCTCTGAGCGAGAGAGAGAGTACAAAATAAAACGGCACCACTGGCACTCGCCTGTGTGTCTGCACCATTGCACCAGCGCTCTCTGGTATCGTCTATCCGCTTTTTATTGTTATCCAGATTTGAAGTTTGACAAAAATAACTTGGGCAACAACTATAGGAAGCCGGCGAGTCAAAGTGCCGTTTAAGGTTTGCTTCCGCATGCTTAGGTGGCCTCGTATTCCCATTTCTTTTGTCGTGTCAGCAGAGACCGACGGGGATAGGCGAGTTTTCTTAGACGGTGAGCGTATTTACTAAACTTCAAGTTCTCTCAAGGCGAAAGCCACAAGAGATTTCTAACATAAATGCAGCTGCAGTAGGATCCAACGCAAGACTCTTAAGAGAAGGCTTTAGCCCCGGGCCAGCTCCGATCTATACATTCAATTCCATGCAAAATGCAGAAAAGCTTTTATGAGAATACAGCTGCCGTTTTCGATGAACTATCTGTAATTCAAGAGAGAAAGTGAAGTTCTAGTAACTGCAAGAAGAATATTGATATGGGGTGGTAACTATTTATGAAAGACCAGAGATATTGATCGGTTTCGAAAGATAAATAATATAAATAAAAGCATCAAGTTAACAAATCTGTAACTGTACACCTAAAACATATATCGCAGTTCGCCAGACTGCATCGGTTATAACCAAATGTTTGTCCCCTAACTTTGACGCATCAGCTTTCTGAAGAAAATAACGTTGGGTTTTAGACCTGAGCACTCAGTTTTTGACACAACACGTGTGCTGGATGTTTGAGCCAAGGGCGAACAAGCCTTTACTTCTACTTGGGTCTGCACAGTCTAAACACATGAAGAGTAGTATCGTTGTCTATCGCCCTTCAAATCCCTTGAATCCCTTTGCGCACAAGGCGGAAGAAAACTTCCGGTCGCAGGTATCTCGCTTCACCGCAGCTGGAGATCCCTTATGTTTGCGGGTTAGTGTCACCGAAGGCATACTTAAGAAAGTTAAAAGAACTGGTTGCGCAAGGACACAGCTCACAGGACAAAGTCTGAACTGAGCTTAAAGCAGTAGGAACTGAGTAAAAGTATAAACTGAGCTTAAACCTAGCCTTTCCGAAAACAAAGAATTGCCGAAACGCGCTGAAGGTGCGTGGAACAAGTTGGTGAAAATGTGCAATCGAGGTAGCGCAGGCAGATTGACAACTTAAAACCATGAAGGAGAGCGCCCTCCAACCAGACGCGGGCCGTTGCCACGAGGTAAAAGATAATGTTAGCAAGCATGAGGGTCCGGTCCCAGTGATTGTTCGCGCTCACCCGTTCGTATAGTTGGAGCTGATCTCTAACGTCCGTATTATTCGTACAAAAAACAAAATAAACGTTCCTGGGTCGCGGTATTGTGCCACGATGACGGTGAGTGCGGGTGGCGATGTGCCCGAAGCAGACTCGACTTGAGGTGGCATTGCCGATGAAGTCAGGGAGCGCCCGCCGTGTAAACCCGCCGTGCGCCTTGGAGAGCCCGCCACCTCCACCAAAATGTTATGTTGAGAAGAGAGGTGGAATAATATTTGCAATTAATTACAACGCATTCAGTGGCGTAAAAGATGGAAGACAGTGAACGCGGCATCAGCGAGCGTCGTCGTCTTCCGTACTGTCCTCAGCTTCGTCTCTTCTATATATATATATATAGATATATATATATATATATGTAGCTTCTAACAGAATAACACGTGTATATTAGGCAAACAGTGCTCGTGCTTAGAAAGATGGACAAACAAAGCTGCGTGTTCACATAATTTGCTGCCACCTGACCATACCCGGAGCTTTGGAATGTTCCTTTGTGCTTGTTTGAATGCACGCGCGTGTGTGTGCGTATGTGACTACTCTATGGGAAGAATACTGAATAACAATTAACGCCAAAATAACGGGCGACAGCAAGGGAGAAGTAATCTATTATGCCCTCATAGCCGCAGTGATAGCCGATATTCTAATTGCAATTAAGAGAAAGAAATGGCGATGGGCAGTCCATGTAATGCGTAGGCTTGATAACCGGTGGGCCATTAGACTTACAGAATGAGTGCCAAGAGCAAGAAACCGAAGTCTAGGACGGCAGTTTCTCATCGTCGAACACGAACTGTCACTTTTCAAGCTTCCTTTTTTTCTCGAGCTGCCAAAGACTGGAACAACCCACCCTTCAATGTCGCTGCCATCACATGTCATTCAGAATTTCTGAAAACTGTTCAAACTTGTATTTCACAGTAACACCTGGCTTTTCTTGTGTATACATATTAACCACCCCTTAAGTAATACCCTGAATACACCATTCAGGGTATTAAGGTAATAAAATGAAATGAAATGAAAAACTAGGTGGGGTGATGAAATGAAGAAATTCGCAGGTGCTAGTTGGAATCGTTTGGCGCAGGACTGGGGTAATTTGACATCGCGGGGAGAGGCCTTCATCCTGCCGTTGGCATAAAATAGGCTTATGGTGGTGATTCGAATAATGAATGCTCATGGGTTAAAACACGTTGGCGGGCTAGTTGGTTAGAATCCATGGTAGAGTGTATAAGCGCGACTGGACGAGAACGTAGAAAGAAACAGATACACAGATACAGCGCTACTCTCATGGACTAGTTGTAGCGAGACTCCGCACCTACTGTGTGAATATGTTACAGAGAAATTTTTAGCAGAGTGCCGACAAGATTTTTTCTGTTAAAGAGAAACCGCTGAAGAGAGACTAATCCAAACCATTATAATTTTAATCGAGGTCTAAGGCTATGTTTCTTCCGGGAATTATCCTGGCTTGGTAAATTTAAAACAAATTGAAGCAGAAAGTTTGCAACAACACTGTAATCCAGCACCAAAATTACATATTGCCATTTTCTAAAGCGTGACATTGGCTGAGCGACCTGCAAGGAAATACTACAGAGAAATTACTGATAAACGTTGTAGTTCAGTATATTGCAGCAGTGTTTTATATTTTGGTTGACTTCTCCCAAGAGATGCACGTTTTATTGTTGTGTCTTTGAGCTGTAGACTTGAACTCCAGTTTTTTATCATTTTTTTAGCAATTGCTGTAGAACAAAATGAAGGCATATTTTACCTTCATCTAAATGCAATAAAACTCAGGGAATTAGCTCAGCATATGCGGAGCAAAACAATTTTTGAGTTCTCACGCAGCTATAAATTTAATTCTATATAGACCTTACTCTTGAAAGCCAGTTTATTCACTATTTAACAAAATCTCTATGTTGAACTAGTGTGGACACTCAGGAAAGTGACACCTTCGAGGCTGGATTTGATATCAAAACACCCATTCTCCACGTTTGATATGAAAATTTGCGTGATGGATGTACTCGTTAGAAAAGGATGTTTCGTGCACCATCTCATTATTTCCAGAGTGCTAAAAGGACGTTATGTGTGCAACGTACACCTTAGAACATTTGAGGGTACTATTTCACTTCAACATTTCAAGCAAGTAAAGCGCCGTACGTGCTTTCTCCCCAGAGGTTTGTGCCGAATCAGTGTTCGGGCACGTCATATGGTCACAGTAGGCTACGAATTTCATCCTGACACTTGATGTATATGGCGTCCGCGGTGGTCAAGCGGACAGACAGGGACCACGGACAAGGCTTTTTTTCTTATTTCCTCTCCTACTTTTCCCTTTTAACCACTGGCCTAGTTTAAATTATTTCAACACGGTGTTTTCGGTTGAACCAGGTGCCCAGTATGAGCCATTCATAGTTTTTCAGGTGCATGTTCTTTTTAGTGTAGCATTGGCAGCAGAGCTATGTTATGCGCAGTATGTATTGCACTGTTTCATGCAGTACCGGCATGAGTAAAGATTCGCCGGTGGTTGAGAGACGGTCTACTGCCGATAAGAACACTGCATTTATTGCGAAGGTGGCGCGTCCCATTCGTCAAATCGGGACAGACAGACAGACAGACAACGAACTTTATTGAATCCTGAGGGGCTACTTTCGGGACCTCCTAACGGGAGGCCATTGTAGCCGCTGGCCGCGCCCACGTAAAGGACAGAACGCCGTGACGCTCCGCTCTTTCCTGGGCCCTCTGGATAGCCTGGGCTTGCCTTCGGAGTACCGTGCTTCTGATGGCCTCCTCCCATTCGGCTTCGCTGGAGAGGAAGTCGTTAGGCAACGCGGGACATCGCCAGAGCATGTGAGCCATTGAGCAAAAGGTTTCAGTGCAGTCGGGACAACTAGGGTTCACATCCGAGTACATCCAACTGAGGAATCCCTGCGACGGGAAAGATCCCGTCTGCAGCATTCTAAGTGTAGCTGACTCACCTCTACTGAGCTTCGGGTGAGGCAGAGGATAAATTCTTCGACCAAGTTGGTAATGTTTGGTAATTTCATTGAATGTGAGGAGTGGATCGTTCTGCTGAGTCCCTTCCTGCCCCTCCGGAGCCTCCAGACCGTCGCGGTGCGTAACTTCTTGCGCACGGTCGTGGGCAAGCTCGTTGAGGTTGGGGAAGCCCTCGAGAACGTTCGTCCCCATGTGTGTGGGAAACCACGTGATATAATGAAAACCGGGGCAAGTCCTTTTCTCTAAAATAGAGGCCGCTTCTCGTGCGAGGTTACCCGACTCAAAAGCTCTGATTGCGTCTCTCGAGTCAGTGTAAATGTAGGAACGCTCTGGGTCACACAAGGCCAGCGCAACCGCAATTCGCTCTGCTATACTCGCGGTGGCCGCTCTGACCGAGGCCGAGGAGCGAAGCCCCCCCCCCCGCCCGTCTATAACCGACAACGCGAACACTCTCCTGTTCCCGTACTGCGCCGCATCGACAAAGACCGCGGAGTCTCTGTCATCTCTAACTTTCTTCAATATGGCTCGAGCACGGGCTTTACGTCTACCCTCGTTATGCTGCGGATGTACGTTCCGCGGGAAGGGCCTCACTAGGTAGGTCGCCCTCGTTTCTCGTGTCAACGTTATACGCCGGTCCTCCATTATCCTAGGAGCCATACCAACCTCGTCGAGAATTCGCCTGCCAGCTTGGATCGACGATAGCCTAACCACCTGGGCAGTGACCTGTGCCTCTATAATCTCGTCTATGCTATTGTGCATACCGAGTTGATCTAGCCTGTCGGAGCTCGTGGCAATAGGCAAGCCTAGCACTTTCTTGATGCTCTTGCGCATGAGTGTATTTAATTTGGTCTTTTCCGTTTTTGTCCACACTAGAGCTGACGCGACATAGTTAATATGGCTCATGAGGAACGCGTTGTACATCCGAAGGAGGTTGTCTTCACCTAACCCCTTCTTTCGGTTGGACATCCTAGCAATTAGCCGCAACATATTCTCCGTTTTCGCTGTAACGTGGGTAATTGTTCTGGCATTACAGCCCCTCGCGTCTATGAGCAGGCCTAGTATCTTAACTGAGTCGACTCTAGGAATTTTCTGCCCATTATTCGCGTATAATGCCACGGGTAGCTGGTTGAGGGATGTCAGACCCCGAAACCCTTGCCTTGCGGGTCTGTAAAGCAACAGCTCCGATTTACTAGTAGACAGCTTGAGACCCGTGTCCACGAGGTAAGCCTCCGTCTCGTCCAAGGCCGCTTGTAGAGCTTGCTCCATTTCAGCTAGGGAGCCCCCTGGGCACCAGATCGTGATGTCATCTGCGTAAAGTGCGTGACCTATGCCCTGGAGGCCGCCCAGCCTATCTGATAGACCCTTCATGACTATATTGAAGAGCAGTGGCGAGATGACTGATCCCTGAGGCGTACCCCGAGCTCCCAATCCGTATACGCTCGACCGAATCGGCCCCACCTGAATAGTAGCAGTTCTATTCATGAGAAAGGACCTTACAAAGGCCTGGAATTTGACTCCTAGGCCTATCCCGGCCGTGGCTTGCAGAATGTATCTATGAAACACTGTGTCGAACGCCTTAGTGAGATCCAGGGCGAGAATCCCTCTCACGTCCCGGGTGCCGCTATCAAAGATTTGCTTCCTTAGCATTAGCATAACCTCCTGCGTCGAGAGGCCGGGCCGGAAACCAACCATATTATGTGGGAAGAGGTTTCTGCGCTCTATGTACCCGGAAACCCTGTTCAAGATCGCGTGCTCCGCTACCTTGCCTATACACGAGGTTAGTGATATTGGCCTCATGTTGTCCAAATGAAAGGGTTTTCCTGGTTTAGGGATGAGTGTCACTATAGCCGACCGCCATCCGTCAGGCACCTGTCCTGTCTCCCATACTCTGTTTACCTCCTTAGTTAGTAGTTCCACTGCTTTATCGTCCAGGTTTCGTAATAGCCTGTTAGAAATTTTATCCGGACCCGGAGCCGATCTGCTGTTTAAATTGTAGATCACCGCCCTGATCTCCGATTCTGTGAAAGGCGCGTCCAGTTCCTCTACCGTCGCGCACTCGATCTGCGGATAATCCTCTTCCTGCGTCGGCCCTATGGAAGGTATCTATCCGCGATCGCATTCAAAAGTGACTCTTCAGTACCTCCCTCCTGTTTGTGCCGGTGTATGACTTTACTAAGTGTTTGCCTTTGATTATGCTTTGTCTGTGCGTCGCCCAGGAGGTGCTTGAGGAGGTTCCATTTCCCTCCTGAGCGCATGGACCCGTCTACTGCCGCACAGACCTCGTCCCATTGTAGCCTATTGAGCTCCGCGCAATATCTCTCGATCTCTCTATTAAGCTCCGCAACCTTTTTCCTCAGCCTACGATTTAACCTTTGTGTTTTCCACCTCATCAGAATTGACGATTTCGCCTCCAACAGATGCGCTAGGTGCGGATCCATTCTTAGGACCTCCGCTTCTGTTTCTACTACCTTAGTAGCCCTCTCGGGAGGCACAACTATTTTGTTCGCCTCCCTCTTGCCTTGCCTTTAAAATCTTACTGCTAGCTTCGCCCAAGTGACTTCACGTCGAAGCTCTTTTATAGATAAACGGCAGAGCATGGCACCAATCTGGGCCATAGCAGCTTGAGGCGCAGCCGTGCTCTTCCGGTGCTTTATTTTTGTCTCCCTTAGCGACAGTGGAGTGGAAGAGAGATTACGCTTCCGCTTGACAATATGGAGTTCCTGCAATTCGACTACTGGCAGGGGCGATGCCATGCGGTTCCTTTTCTTCTACATTTTTTTTTTCTAAACATCTCCGAAAGCACGTCGAGGTTACTTCGGTGGTCATGCAAAGGTCTGCGGTAGTGACAGAATAATAGATATCGCTATAAGAAATCTTAGCAGGAATTCCGGGTGAACAATGATTGGTAGAAAGGACGCAGTTCCAACTAATCAGCCTCTCATAAGAGTGTATTAGTTCACTCAAGCACCCTTTTCTAAGAGTGCAAGGCGGTGAGTTACAGACAGAAGAAAACACCCTGAAGTGTGTGGCGGATTCAAGTGTGCCTTCTGGTTGTAAAAAGTTTGTGAGATTTCACATCGTAAGCGCGGGTGACACGCACGTGTATGGGTGCTATAAGGCCCGCCACCCTATCGTCCCTAGGTACGCCTTGACGCCTACACTGTCCGCATCACATCTCGTATTCAAAAAAGTTATCGTGCGGCTGCGCCACGTGCAACAGCCTTCGGAGTAAAACGTCAATTGTAAACATGCGCTTACTATTTATATTACCTAGCAGGGTGTCAGCGCGCACAGGCAAACAGCAGCTGTCCGCACTCGATGACCGCTCACATTCGCTGCCAAAACGCTGGCATGAGGAATCGCGGCAGCAGCAGCGATCGAAGTGACGCTCGTGCTGTCTATTGCTTGAACGCAAACTCAGCGGTGAGAACACAGTGCATGCGAAGCTACGAGCCGTCGTCCCACCTAGACTGTGCCCCCAAACCAGATCACTTCCAAGGCCGCGCTTTTGTAGCGATGTCTTTTCCGATGCTAATGCGTTTCGGCGCTTGTAGCGTTCGTGCGTTTTCAAGAGATGCTCCCCTGATGCCATGGTGCAATGCACTCAACGGAATACGGTGCGCTTCCTCCCCTTGCGCACACGTGATTGAGCCACCATCATCGGCTCTCCATCGCACGCTTTCGCTCGCACACAGCGTACGGCGCGCAAGGACGATGTCATCACGAGACGAACCTTTACGTATGCAACGCAAGGGAAACCTGTAGAGGAGGTCAGCCCAGCGCGCCTCCACCTGCCTTCCTCCTCTGCGACGCTTGAACCTCGCTTCTCCATCTTCACTTCGCCCAACCTTAGCTACATATTGCCCAGTTTTTCGATAGAAGAAAATGTCCTAGGACAATGCTCCAGATGGGTTTCGGTACTCAAAGCCTTAAGAGCTCTGCTCATGTTTTTAAGGGCTTGTGAATTGTGCGACCGTCTTTGAATGTTGTGGCATCGTGTTATTGTGTGAATTTTTCTAATTTTTTTCTTGTTTCACTTTTTATTCCCTTTACCCCTTTCCACAGCACAAGGTAGCCGGCCGGTACTCACACTGGCTAACCTCCCTGTCCTCCCTTCCCTTTTGTCTCTCTCTTTAAGTTACATATTCCTCTAGGTGGTGGTATTTCGCCGCGCGCTGAGCGCGCTTTTTCGTACTATCCCCAGAGCGTATTTTTCTTCACCTCCAGTCGCCTTCCTCATTCACTTGCTTGGCTGCCTCAGACAAACGCCGCTGATTTGAAGAGCAGACCAGTTACGCTTAGGCTTAAAAAAAGGTGGCACCTGCATTCAACCCATTTTATACGCATGTCTTATTTTGAGCAATCCGGTTCTTGAGCAACCCCCATGGAGGGCGTGTGCCGCTAACTGGAAAGGTTGTACATCTACGTTTACAAAGTAGATGTTGTACGACAAAACAAACCAACTAGGAAAAGAAATTTATATCTGAATGAAGTGGCCCTGCGGCATTTCCTGCACAGTTTGCGTTTCCGCAGCATCCATACTTGTTGACCTTTCAGTTACTCGTTCGCACATTGTAGGATTTTTCTAAAGGAGTGTACACTGAAGCATGATCATGGTGATAGACGTTTTATATAACAGAGCTCCGACATTGAGCCGTTATACACAGACAGCACCCCGTGCGTTCTCTGGGAACATATCGGCTTATAGATTAGATCGGTAGTACAGGTGCAGCACTCTGTTCTCTCGAATGCGTCAGATGATCTAGATCACCGACAAATCGCTTGCAGGGGAATGTCGGGACGAGTACAGTTTAAGGGTTTACGACGCTATGAGAAGCCGACGTTTGCGGTAACTGGAATGCGTTATTTTACTTCGCTTTGTTTTTCTTTGGCTGAATGCTATTTGAGTGCATCTGAAGTTTTCACTGTGTCAGTTCGAAGAATGGTCGATAGTCCTGAAATTGTCACCCTATACGTAAGCAAGGAATTGTCATAGATCGATCCACAGTGATCGAGTCGAAGTTCGCTTTTTTTTGTAAGTCGTGCGTATGGACGCAGGGTGACATGGTACTGGTCCAAGTTTTAGAGCGCAGCTCTTAGGCGTCCGTTCCTGCGCCGAGCGTCGGCGTCGGCATAATTGAGCGAGCGAGCACAGCGAAGGGTGAAAGAGCGAACGCGGAGCGCAGCGGTGGATGAAAGAGGCGAGTAGGAAAGCGGAGGAGGAAGGTATGATGAAAGCACGAGAACAAAAGCGTAGTTGGGCGACGATGGCTACGAGATGGCGCCAGAGTAGCACGCGTCGTCTGTGAAATCTGTCTGCGTCGGCTGCTGTAAATCGCGCCCATGCGTCATACTCACACTCGCTACCTCTCGCGGTCTCCAGATTAGCGGCAGTCGCGTCACACTTTGCTCAGTTTGCAACGTGCCGCGCAAGACAGATTGTTCGTGCTAACCAATACATCGTGAAATGAAAACACGTATACAACTGCGCTCAACTTTCGCTTTAGGGAGTATCGTAATCGTCACTGAATTTTTTAGCTCACTTCCACTTCCCCCGTATATCGCAATGTAATTACGTCCCAGAATGCGTTCGTGCTTCTGTACGTTCACCAACGGATATCGCGAAGGACGGACTAACCAGCACTTAAGGGCTTTTCACGCGCTTTCCTCCACTTGCATGTGAAGTCGGCGCGATACATTGTCGTCGCACACTTCCCTTTTTTTTATGCATACATCAGTCATTGAGCCTACTTGTCTCGTAAAATATACTTGACCTCTAAAACGGTCTCCTTAAGATAGAGCTGAGGGATGCTACAATACTCAACCAAGAACGGCAACATTCGTGCATCAACATTCTCCATATATGATTTTTCTGCTGCCATGAGAGCAGCGTTCATTGCTTTCGAATGTGAATAGCACACCTTGGTGTAAAAATACGCACATTTAAATAATATCTCACGCTCAGTGGCGGTCGGCGCAGCTTCCTTGTTTTCTTGTACAGAGGTTGCGGACCGTGTGCGTAGCGCAGCTTATAAGGAAAATGCTTTTAGATTGTTCGGTAGTTGGTCACCAGAAAGCATCCAACGCATTGATATCCAGGATGTCGCTCTGCCGTTTCAGATTTTCGTCATCGCAAAGTTCAACATATATTGCCCAAATTTCCTTTTAGATTCTTCGCTAATTGTTCACCAGAAAACATCCAACGCATTGACATACAGGATGTCGCTCTGTCGTTGCGGATGTTTGTCATCGCAAAGTTCAACATAGATTGCCCCAATTTCCTTTTAGATTGTTCAGTAGTTGATCACAAGAAAACGTACAAGGAATTGGCATCCAGGATGTCGCTCTGTCGTTGCAGATGTTCGTCATCGCAAAGGTCAACATAGATTGCCCCGGGGGGAGAGAGATGCAAATGAGAGAAAGGCAGGGAGCTTAACCAGACTTAAAACCTCCGGTTTGCTACCCTGCACTAGGGGAAGGGAAATGGGAAGTAAAGACGGAAAGAAGAGCGTGACAAAAATAAAAGCGTGAGAAAAAAAATATGAAAAGGGATGAAATGGGGTCATTATAGTCTTTCTAATAGGCCACTGTCACGTAGAAATGTCAACAAAGCCTTGACCGACTTTTGCTGCGACGGCAGTTCACGTCAGCATTCCAAAACTGACTGTTCTGAAAGTGGCCTGTCGTCAAGGCGTGCCAACGTGGTCGCTAGTGACTGCCGGTGCGCGCTGTATTGAGGACAGTGGCAGAGCACGTGTTCGATGGTCTCCTCGCCGCCGCAGTGTCTGCAAGCCGCGCTGTCGTCCATACCGACTCGGAAGGCGAAGGATCTTGTGTAGGCGACACCAAGCCACAGTCGGCAAAGTACTGCTGTTTCTAGTCGAGAGAGTCCAGATGGGGGTCGAAGTCGAAGGGATGGGTCCAGTCGGTGTAGACGTGTATGCTTTAAGCTTGGTGTGTTCCATAAAATTTTGATGGCTTCATTTGCAAGCACACGAATTTTCGTTGCAGCGTCTGTTCTTGAGAATGGAATGGAGTCTTGCAAGCCCTCCTCATGTGCAGATCGTGCTGCTGCGTCGGCAAGTTCATTGCCCATTATGCCACAGTGGCTTGGAATCCACTGCAACGTGATGTCGTGTCCTTGCTCGACGAGGTGGTGAAGCAGCAGTCTGATTTCTAGAACTAGTTGTTCGTGGGGTCCTCGGCGTAAGGCAGAAACCAAACAATGAAGTGCAGCCTTGGAGTCAGTGAACACGCTCCATTTCTTGGGTATTTCTTCAGAAATTACACGAAGTGCACAACGAATAGCAGCAAGCTCCGCGGCAGTCGATGTAGTCTGGTGAGAGAGTCGAATCTTTATGGTGGAAGGTTTTGCAGGAAAGATCACCGATCCTGTAGACCCATTCACCGCTTCAACCACGGTGAATAGATTGCCCCAATTTTCCTTGTTCTAATGGCCTGTATTTCTGACTGCCCGGGGCCAATATTGTTGACAACTCTGCGGCAGTCATCATATTATCCTCATGTGCTAACTGTTTCTTTATTAGCAAGACGCCTCTCGGAAAGCCTGCTAATTTCTCAGAGGCAAAATATAAGTCGGTTAGAAAAGGGGTTTTGTCAAACTCAAGAAAATCAAAGCTAGCGTCCGAATAAAGTTGGGCTTCGTGTGGACGAGAGCACTGGGCTTATCGCCTCGAAGCCCACTCTTGAGTGTCATCTTGATGAAGGACACTCAATTGTCAGGCACGACTGCAAATGTACGAGTTCTCTAGATGAGAGTGCGTCATAACGTTCCCACAGGCGTTATTCGGTGGTCCCAGCTCGACAATCAGATTAGACGCGACGCCATCAGCAGCAGTGACGCAGGAAGACCAGCTCTCTCATTAGGCCCCTGCTGGGAATAGCGTTGACTTCTTATTGCGTTTTTGCTTCACCCAAACTTCTCAGAGTTTCTTCGGGAAAAGCATTTGCTTGATTGGAGCCCACTTCTGCCCATGACAGTTGCCCACGCAGGCTTGGTCGTGGCTCTTACAGCGAAGCTGTTAGTCTCTAGTTGGTCGCGATATTATTTGGCATGCTCACCCCTCCCCCTCCCCCTCCCCCCCAAAGAAAGAAGACACGCCAGCTGAAAAGCGGGTTCGCGTTTCAGTTTCTGTGTAACAGAATTATGTTTTTTCGTATACTCGAATTACCGTCCGACGCTATCCTGTCTGTTTGTTATGCGTAAGCCGTACTTTACGAATTTCCTGAAACATGTTGCTAAGAGAAATTCAGTTAGTTCAAGAACGCACTTGCCCTAGGCGGAGGACCTACAAGAATGATGATCTATGCTCTGCTGACGGTATCGCCATCTAGCGGCCGCGACCACTCAGACAGGCCTCAAACGGCAGCTGTAAAAGGGTGTAGTCTTTCAGTTGCCGCGTAACAGATATATGTTTTGTCGTATATTCGAGTAATTATCCGAAGCTATCATGTCTGCAGCTTGTGTGCAAGTCGTACTTTGCGCATTTTCTGACGCAGTTTACTTTTAAACGTTAAGTTAGTTCAATAGGATGCTTGCATTTGGCGGACGGCCTAGAAGAATGAGGATGCATGCTGCACTTCCGCACACGTGCATGCGCGCGTGACGTATGTCCTTGTAGTGGTGGCGCTATTGTAACGTCGTCTAACGTCCACATCAGCTTCTTTGTACATGCACATTCATATGGTGGAATGGAGGCGGATTTTTTTTTTTTTTCGTTATCATCACCACAGTTATGTACTGATTTGGACAGAAAGTCATTACCATTGCTTTGGGGGGAAACTGGTGGTCTAAGATTTCTACGCTTTATGAAGCAGCGCAGTTTCTTTATCTTCGTGGTTGCTGTGGCTGCTCTTGTCCTCACCGTGATTTCACGGCCTAATATTGTGGGCGTACTAATAGCGAACATCTTCAGTTTGACTCGTACATAAGTTATGAGCCTTCCCCCATTTTTTCGCAACTAGAGTGCGATATTTTATCAGCTTTTCACGTGCGAAATTCGGCCATTATATGCAAGCTCACTAGCACTATAGCATGTGATTCTTTATGTTCTCGATGATATTGTATGCAAGCCAGCACTGAGATTTGCTCAAAAGACACTACTCGGTTTCTCTCTCTCTCTCAGTTGATGTCCTTTCCATCCCTTTCCGTCTTCAAGAGGCCAGTACCCTTCCCTGATTAAATAAAGGATTCATTCATTCATTAGTGTGAAATAATCTACTTGAGATTACACACACACACACACACACACACACACACACACATACACACACATATATATATATATATATATATATATATATATATATATATATATATATAAATAAAAATAAACGTCTAATGCGGTACAAAAATCTTGCCCTAGTTTCGAAGCAGCTAGGAAGACAAAGGCGCACCAATGACGCCTAAATGCCTACTTGTTGTTGCATGCGAAGCTAAGCAACACGCCCGTGGAAGACGCTTTTCGAAAGCATCGCATACGCCACAGGCGGAAGCAAGAGGGACGACGGAGCAAGGAAGAGCTTCCCCGGGATTTGTAGTGTTACTTCCCTGTTTTCCTTTTATTACCATGTCCGCTGTACTTCGGAGCGCCCACAGAAAACGCTCAAGCTCCCAAACACCACCGCCATCTCCCTAACGCAATCCTTCCGCACTCCTGTGCTTGCGTGCCAGGAATGTTAATGGGAAATTGACGTAGAAAAGTGTAGTGGCCCTCTGTACGTACGCATTGTTAGAGGCAGAAAAAGTAGAGATCCCGTGTCCTTTACGCCGTGTGTCCTGTTTTCTTTCTTGTAAGCGAGAAAGCGTGTATTTGTCGGTACCTCTATCGATTCTTGTAAGGTAGACAGTGTGCAAGGGAAATAAGGATATCAGAAAAATGAAGTGAGATACGTTGGCCCCAGTAGGGACCAGTGGTATCATATACTAACGTGCAAAACTCTAAGCTACTTATTACGGCGAGCACTGGAATTGTACAGGGTGTTTTTCACTTAACTTGAGCCATACTTAAACAATATGCCAATTCCACGTAGCTGGAAATAACCAAAGTAATGTTGTAGCGCTACGTACGTCCACGTCCTGTCCTTCACTTAATATCGTCAATGTAAAACTAAGCGCAATATAACCATGAACGCGAACATCATAATTCGATGAAAAGTGACAATAAGAAAATTGTACAGCAACAAGAAAACCTCGCTATACAGCTTTCCGTTGCTCAATGCGTGCTACATAAAAGTGCTTGCCCGAGCGTGACAGAAGCCCACAAATACCCGCGAAGTGCCTCGAGCGGCCAGTCGCGCGGTGATATTGTGCGCGGCGATTTTGCAATTCTACGGTTTTCAAAACTACCTTTGAGCTCTTTCTCGGCAAGCGATGTGAAATATTGGCAAACATTCAATGACCAGTACGTCACTTCGCATTTGTTCTGTGGTATTCTATCTTGACTGAAGGTTGCCAAGAATTATAACCTGAGAGCACTACGCGAACAGCATTCACTGTACCTTGATTGTTCATGGTGGCCACTGCGAATATTTCTCGTTGATTGTGCATGTATACGTGTAATTAGCTAAATCTGTAAATTTACCTAATCGATGAAAGGGCAATGAAAGGAAAAAGAAAACGTTGTGACGGTATATGCAACACTTCTGCGCACGAAGGATTCCATCAATGTACACGTAAACCACGTCAAATAGGGACACTGGGAACGAGCAGCCGGGCTTTTTCATCGCGGCTTCAGCAGTTCTTTGGCACGCATCTTCGGTTCCTATCGAATGTGAAGTAGCCAGATCTTGTAACGGTTCGCTTTACGAACCGTTACAAGATCTGGAAAGCGAACCGTTACAAGACCATGACCTAGGTTCGTACTTTCGTAATATGCACAATGCACTGATGATGACATTTGCATCTAGGTTACTTATATGTCTGGTGCGGGGACACGTTGCCACGGGGACTTAAAAAAATTCGCAAGCTATTTCGTATCTTCTTTTGCCTTCTTTGAGGGGGGGGGGGGGGGGGCGGAAAAAAGGACCACATCAGGCCTAGGCTGCTATAGAGGCTGTTATCGGTAATTTATCGGCGTATTCCACGACCTTTACATTGGCACCTTATTGAAGAAATAAGGTAATAAATTATATTTCATTAAATAAATATTAGTTGCGTGTTCTCAACAACAACAAAAAAATAGACTAGCATTAAAACGAGCCCGTCAGCATAGAGTGGGGGCTGCTCACAGGAAATCCTAGGTTATTTTTTCTTAGCCACATTTAGTTGGCACATCCTGTGTGTAATTTAATGTTGGTTTCTGAGAAACTTGTATGGGCTTCCTTTCTAGCTTCATGCAAAAGTCGGGTGGATGGCAATTTTTTCCTGTCATAAATTGTGCTCGCTGTGCGGCCTTTCGCAGAAGTGACCCGTCATGGCCAAATATTATGATTATTTGTTTTGAAAACATATATACACTAAAAAGGAAAGAGAAAGCAAGGAGCAGGCTGGCAACTGCCAGCGGAAGGGGCACAACGCATGCCTACTCTTTAGAAGGGGGAGACAGAAACACAGAAATGAAAGGTGGGAAGGAGGGGATGAAAGAAGAAAGAAAGAGCAACAGGACAAATCTAAAAGAATAAAGTAGAAACAGTACAGGTCACGCACAGTAGGGCCGGTCGCTGAAGGTCACTCAACTGCGGAACGGTAAATAGAAGGAATAGTCTCGACGCTACAAACGTGAACTTTAGTTTACTATAGAAAACTAAGTAGAGCAAGATGAGCCTCATTATGTCGAGACGCACAACCACAGGGGTAAAACAATCGTTCAGCGTCGTACACCGCAGGCCAAGGAGATGATAGCTCTCCCTAGCGAAATGCGCTGCGCACTGAAAGCGGGACACTCCAATATCAGGTGCTGAAGTGTCTCGCCGCAACCGCAAGACGTACACGATGGACTGGCCACACGTCCTTGTCTGTATAAACGCTCGCACACGTTCACACAGCCAACCCTCAGCTTGAATAGTTGGGCTCTAGCGCGACGAGGCAAGCCTTGACCGCGAACTCAGGGAAAGAACGTTCCACTTGAGACGCGCTGGTCTAGATGCTGCTTGAGTAGGTGGCGACGAATGAGCAGGTGAGTGTCATCAAGCTTGCAGAACATTTCAGGGCGTACATAGTTGTTATGAGCGAAACGCGAAGACAGTCGATCAGCCCCTTCGTTTCCAGTGATTCATACCTGTGAATGTATCCACCCAGCAACGAGAGATACCCTACGGGATGAAATTTTGTTGGCAGAGTTATTAATGCTGCTCACAACTGGACGATCTATCTGACTGCGTTGGAACCTGCTAAGGGCAGTGCGGGAGTAAGCAAAGATGGCAATCTTCGACGCGGTTAACTCCTATTGCACGTATTTCAGTGCAACATCAATCACTTCTAGCTCCGCAGTTGTTGACGCGGCTGGATGGGGTATGTGAATGATACGAAGTACTTAGCCGAAGGACAGAAAAAAACTGCAGAGGTGCCTTGACCGTCGCTATGTACACATGCTCTGTGAATACTTGAATATAATCTAGAAATGTTTCGAACATGTGAGATTGAGCCCATTGGGATATTGCCGAAACAGGCATATCAGACATTTCGCGTATGTCAGGGACTGTCAGGTAAATGGTGAATAAGTGTTTGGTGATATCTGTTGGAGGCGGGTGGTAACTGAAGCAGCATGTTCAGAATTGTAAGCGATGTGCACAAATAATGCCGACATTTTTGCCCATGCGAGATAACGGGCGGTGAATGAGACGTTCAAGGAGCGATTGACTGACTATTCGAGGCGATGTGCATACGCTCAGTGTGATAAGGAGCTATCTGGCCTGTTTGCAGCCGCAGGGGTAACTGATGCGCTTCAGTGAGTAATGCAGCAGATTGAACCTCACGAGGTAACCCAAGAATTAATCAAAGGGCAACGCGATGATCTCGTTCCAGTTGGGCCATCAAACTAGGTGGTACGTTCAGAACTGGTAAAGCATACATCGTGCCTGATAGTACAGATGACTGGTACTATCAGGCACAATATGGAAAGCCGTTGTTTGGTCTCAGCCAGCACCTCTAGCAGTCAAGGCAGCCGCATACTTAATGGGGGAGTGCGATCTGTGTGGTATGTATTTAACGCCTGGACGCCAAGAGATGCTGTCATCCACAAATAGGCCCA
Source organism: Dermacentor andersoni (assembly GCF_023375885.2). Classification (NCBI taxonomy): domain Eukaryota; kingdom Metazoa; phylum Arthropoda; class Arachnida; order Ixodida; family Ixodidae; genus Dermacentor; species Dermacentor andersoni. The sequence goes on along the minus strand of NC_092818.1, from coordinate 97,861,406 downwards.
AATAACTGTGTTGTCGCACACATCTTATCGGCATTTCGTCAAGATACAGTGGGCTCATTGTTGGACGAGTGTGTTGTTTAGGGTGATATGCTATTGCAGCGGACTTAGCAGGAGATATGTGCAGACCAACTTCACCCAAGTACTCCGAAGTCGCGTTTAAAGCTCTTTGCAAGGCGCGAAAGGCCGCCTATTCACAGAGGAATATCATATATATAGATAGATAGCTATGCTCACAGAGAAGTCACTGTCCCGAGCCAAGCGTCTGGATGCGCGGCGAGTACGGTGTTAAAGAGAAGTGGCGATAAAATGCTGCCGTGTGGGACACCGCACCTCACATTTAGGAATTCACTTGTTATGCCTCCAACACGCACTTTCATTGGTGCTCTGATAGAAAGTTCTGGACAAAGCGGAGCAGACAACCCGAAATTACCCCGGTAGCAAGGGAGAAGATAATCACCTTATGCATAACCGAATCGAAATCTTGCTATATGCCTAGGAAGAGCGTATAGGCAGAATTATTGTTGTCTATAGCAAATTCAAGCGCTGAGACAAGGCCTGAGATGCTGTCTAGAGCTGAACCACGCGACGAAAGCCACTCATGACATCAGGGAAAAAATTCAGCTTTTTGATCCTGACATCTAAGCGAAACAGGACCATTCGCTCCATTATCTTAATGAGCATTGAAGTTAGGGATATTGGATGGTAAGACTTGAGGTGTGTTGCCGGGCGCCCGGGCTATAAAATTTGTATCACCACGAACGATTTCCATTCAGCAGAGATTACACCCTTTCTCCACACTTCACTATACTCGCACAATACACGGTCATGAAAATTCTTATCAATGTTCCGCAATGTTTGATACGTCACGCCGTGTTCACCTGGAGCAGTGCGGCGCTTGGAGAGGCTGAGCGCGTGCCACAGCTCCTCAAGATTGAAGTCTGGCTCGTCCATCTTGCAGGCTGGGCCGTAGGAAGCGGTTATGGTACTCTGACTTGTCAAAGACGGAAGTTCGCCATTTGTGGTGTCACTGGATACAGGAGAGACGAAAAGGTCTGAAAATGCTTCCGGTAGAACTTTTGGTGACTGGCCAGTATATGCCCAATGCAGCGGTAGGATTCTTGTAGATTTCCGGAGTACGGAGAGCGAGCTTTCAGTATATACCATACACTTCCAAAACCACTTCCAGTATGCAACGAACTATATAAGGTTGCCCAGCTCTTGCAATGAAGTTATGCCGCCGCATGGCTGCATCAATGCAATTATACATAGTCCAGTTGGTGCGTCGTTTAGAGCACTGGGCCCGCCTATAAGCGTGCCGTTGACATGCGCGGAGCCGCAAGACCTTTAGATCGTGGTTTGGTTTGCCGACACTCCGTCGTCGTTGTACTGTAGCTTCCCGTAAGCACTCACGCATCAGTCTGAACAGGCTGTGTTGAGATGGTTCCTCTGAGATCAGCTGACCGAACTTGTCCCAGTTTGTCACTGTATACAAGGCAGACTGTCGGCCTGCAGTATGTGTTGGTGTTAACCAAATGGGTAGGCTCAGCTTCGGGTCAGCTTCGCATGACCAGGCTAAGCACACATCTCTCGTTGATATCGCAAGTTCTATACTCTTTTCCTCTACCTATAAGTGTAGGTGAACCGTCGTTCAGTATCTGCAACTCATTGTTGATGACGATCTCGTTAATCTCTGTCCCACGATTGTCTTGTGACGCCTACGCCATCGCGGATGGTGGTCATTGAGATCTTCGCATAAACAAACGATGTACTACACCGATACACTAAGCGCTCAAGTAGTGAGGTATCTGAAGAACGTGTAGTTCTGTGGTCTATGCTTGCCACCGTCGTAGTCACACCCCTGAGGTTCACAGTAACACCGGCACACTCAAGTTCATCGTAACAGATGTCGCCTGTGTTAAAAACCGCGAAACGCAAGTCAGCACGTAATAGTGTTCTGCCAAGTCAAATAAGAAACACGTTCTATTCATATGCCTGTATTTCTCTGGTATTCACGTTTACCAAGCTGCTCCAAAACGCGTATTTACTGTTCCAAAATGCACAAGCCATGCTGCAAACCTGCTCCAAAGTATCAAAATTTGCTGCTGCAAGAGCTGCTCCTAAACTTCCTTGGTCGCTTCCATGCCTGAAATTACTTATCGATGGGCACCATTTTCAAGATCAATAGACTCTCAGGTAGAGAATTCTTTTTTTTTGCTTGCTTACGGGGGTATGAGTCATTCATTGTCTTACTTGACGGACAAATTTGTCGTTGGGTAGGCATAGAAATGCTTGCGCGTTTAATAACCGAGGCGACACAGGAATGTGTGTGCGTACCTATCGTTACGGTGACCACCGATCAAGGCAATAAATGCGTTCGTACTTTTGTTCAGAATTCTGTGTCACCTCCGTGTTGTGTGCTAAACAGCTTCGTTGATTTTCCACCTTCACATATTGGAATGCCTCATGATTTTTTCGGACATCGTTTTTCCAAGCAAAGCAACCATGTCGTAACAGATATCTAAGAACACAGAGCATGATTCCTTCCCAGGAACCGGCCGTTACTTGTGACCTCATGGACACTTCCTGAGAGAGAGAGAGAAATAGAGGAAAGGGGAAAGGCATTTAGGTTAAGCAGAGGGGAAGTTTCAACAGGAGTGAACCTAGTTGAAGCATTCCTTCCTTTTTATGGTTGTACAAGCCGTCTCCGCCAAGGCAAAGAAAACAAACGAGGCACTGTTCGCAGAAGCCGCCTTTGCTTGATCTAACTAAAAATATTGTTTCCGCGCAGTCGCGGAATGTGCAGCCGACGTCAAGTGGTCCCTCTTGCATCTGTACTCAGCGCTGTCTGATCAATGTTTTCTGCTCGCTGTGGACTGTATGGAAGAATCCAGCATGACTAATGCTTGGTGGGCGCAGGCGGTCTTGTTCGAGACATCAGTGAATATGTGCCCACGTTCATCCCCCTCTACGTTCCCTGAAAAGCAAAATGCAAGGAAGTTTATAATAAATCATACTTTCCCTGATATATATATATATATTATTATACAAGAGATTTGCGAGCAGAAAAAGATCCCCAAAGTTTTCTGCGACACGTTTTATGCTTGGTAGCGGAATTTTAATTGCCCGACTACGTCACTAACTCTCATCAACGTCAGAGGGGTTGTTCCTACGGTAATACGAAAAAGGCATCGCTTATAGCGGGCAGATTTCAAAGTTCCTGACTACAAAGACAAATTTATTTCTTTCATCCATAAATGGACTTCAGAATAAGGTAATGCAGGTGTTAGAAATAGGATATGCTATTTTGGGCATAAGTAAGCTCTCGAACTTTTGCCTGACAGAAAAAGATTTAGCGCTGACTGTATCTCCTCAAAATACATATGAAATACAGAAACGCTTACTTTGCACAGCAGACCAACACATATCAAGGAACTTTGTTGCTCTTTAAGTAGTTAGTACAGTGAGTGTTCAGTACAACTTGAAACAGCTCGAAGAAGACGAGTACAGGAACCGAAAACAAGCACAAGACGAGCACTGAAATGTATTATAACTGGAATAGATGTATTAAACCGAACTTTGTATTATATCAGTTGCAGTGAATAGAATTGTATTTTCTTTTCTGTTTTTGGTGATGTATACAAGCTGTATATGCAGTATTTCAATGTATTAACATGGTTTATTTTTCCACCATCTGTTGCCAAAATTTCACAGCCTGTACTATATCTACTCCAGAAAACACTTGATTTGTACCTATTGCCTTTTAAATGCAATATTTCTATTCAGTAATTTATTAAAACGGCTTGTTTTAAGACATAAGGAGACTATTTCTGCTGTCCGTATATATTTGAAGAACGAATGATAAAACGCTATTCATCATATCAAGGCGCATTGTTGGCATGTTATTGGCGAAATAGTTTCCATTTTGTGCGCTTTATAGATGTATCGGCCTTACTTCGCTTTTTGGCCCTTTAGCTAACATCATTGGGTGAAAGCGACTATGTGTATACAAAATTATGGTGCGGAACAGCGCCCATTCTTTTTTCAAGCTGCAAAAGGCCTAAACCCATCAATTTCGTTAGAGGTATAAGTGAAAGTAAAGCGTTCAGAATTTTCAGTTCATTTATTTTTTGTGCAGCGTCAAAAAGATGGAAAGTGCGAACAAGCGATGCAAGACAACGCTGACTTGTCGCCCTCCGTCATTGGTTTGCGCGAAGCCACGCCTCCACTATCACCGAGATTCAGCCCTCAGTAGCAATCGACGCGCAAGATGACAACGAAGCGTGAGAACTGCAGATCGTGTATCAGTCATGTCTGAACCACACCTACGCGCATGCTTGTCCAGCCGTAATAGTTGCGACGTCGGGTCAGAGCACTCGCTCCCAGAAAGGCGTGCTTGCAGGGCGTGCCCCGAGGCAGGATGTGGCATTACGGCCAACGATGCGTGGTCGTGTGGATAAATTTCATCTTTACCATAAACACCTCGGCGTGGCCGAGCGATCGAAGGCCACGCAGCTAGGGCATACTGTCGAAGCGATGCCCATACGTGGGAACGGCGCCTCGCGGAGAGCGCTCACGCTAGAGTGCGCGGTAGTAATGGGCCATACTGAGGTAACTTAAATCGAGGCCGTCATTGAAAACGTGCTAAATTTAACCCAATGTAACCGTATAACACCGGTGCGGGAGGAGGTTGTTCTATATTGCAGCACTTGAGATACCATTCTAGTTGCTTACTGTTCAATCTTCACCTATACGCACCATAGTTATGCCACCTTCACGCGGGCACGAAATATCCCACTTCCTAAAGGAACGACTGTGCAGCAGAGACGGTCATAACAGATATGTGTGAGAGCGAAACAAAGATTAATAAAAGGCAGTGAGGAAGTAAGCAGCACTGGGTCCGATTAACTGCCTTGCACTATAGTGGATGCAGCTATCTTGTTTACTATGTAAGTGTTTAGGACCTTTATTTTCATGTCTTGTGCCACTTCCGCATTGCGACAGTATTTTATTCTGTGGCACGCCTTTTAATGGATTACTGAGTGACTTAGAGAATAAATTAAGTTCCCGGACACTTTATCGGTTAAGCATCGAAGAAAAAGACTACAAACAAAAAGGCAAGGTGAAGAACGGCGGTCATGGCAAAGGAACGCGGGGGAAAAATTATTTATTTTAAAAGCCCGTCTATATTTTGAGACCGGTGGCAGTGTTTCTTCAGAAACCACTTTCCAAATTAAGGTTCGTTTTCTGCTGTTTGTGATACATTCTTTAAAGCCAAAGGAAGTTGGTTACATTATTCTGAAGCTGTACGAAGACGGTGTTCCGGGCATGCGACCGACGCCATTCATGGGTGTAGCAAGAAATCAGCACAATCCTTTCCGGGAAGAAAAACAAAAAAGAAATCGATAGAAGGAACAGATGGTTCGTCTCGGTTAGGAGAGAGAGCGAAAGTTTAATCATACTTGGGGAATATATTAGTCTAGCGTCAGGCTTGGCATGCCAATGCAGGCGAGATTGCTAGGAGTCTAGGAAAGAGGGCGAGATAAAAAAAAAAAAACAAGATGTGCTTGCATGCACACACATGCATGCAAGCACACGCAGGCGCGAGCGATATGCATTAGCACAAGAAGTTAATTACGGAATCTCGTTGAGGCATGTATCCTGCAGGAAGGCTATGAGCGCTTTAGTGGTTTGCCGTTTAGCGCCAAGATATTGTCGAGCTCCGTTATCGCTTAGCCAGGCAACATCCATGCATGCCCATGCAGACGACTAATCGCAAAGGAAAAAAAAAAAAACACTTGTTTGAAGTAAAGTAAAAAGAAAGAGGAGAGTGGTCGAGTGATTTGTCGCAATGCTTTATGAAGTAAGGGAGAGACAATCGACTTCTGATTCTAAAGACGGGTAGGTGTTACTTGAGCCTCAAATTAGAATGAACAGTATATCACCACAAGGTAAGACGTACTTTATTCGTCTACATCACATCACAGCCTCCAGTTGATTACTTTCCCGAAAAAAACTTGTACAAAGTAAATAAAGACACAAAACAAAAACATGAAACAATATACAGGGTGTTTCAGCGAACACTTTCAAAAATCTTTAAAAGTTGCCTGTGGCAGATATCACAATTCTAGTTCATGAGCTGGTCTGCTCGAAGCGGCGGACAATACTTGCGCAAAAATAGTGAGATGCAAAATCGACTAAATAATAAAAATCCACTAATTAAGTTTTAAACTAATTACAATATGCCCCATGTTGCAATTTACAAATTCTAGCCATGGAGTTCGGAAGGCGGGTATACTTGAAACGAATTTTCAATATGACACCAGTTTCGAAATATATATATTCCCGAACATTGCGGAGAAATGCATTGGGGTTCCAGTTAATTTATTAACAAAACGTCGTTTCATGCACTGAAGCACATAAGTAACTGGAACGCCAATGCACATCTCCGCAAAGTTCGGGAATTTATATCTCGAAACTTGTACCGTCCTGAGAATTCGTTCCAAGTGGATCCGCCTTGCGAAGTCCACTGCTAGAGTTTGTAAATTTCCATATGGGTCATAAGATAAGTAGCTCAAACGTTCATGAGTGAATTCTCGTTAATTAGTTGATTTTGCATTCCAATTTTTTAGTGCAAGTAGTGTCCGCCGCTTCCAGTAGACTGGCTCATAAAGTAGAATTGTGATATCTGCCACAGTCAACCTTTAAGGAATTTTGAGTGTTCTCTGAAACACCCTGTATAATAAGAGGTGGTAGAATGCGTCCATTACTTGTGGCGAACAAGCGGACGCTTGTTTAGAGGACAGAGACTCCCTAATGAGAATGTCATTGATGAGTAGAAGAGTGCCGAAAAATGAATCTGGATAACTTTCAGGCAACTATCCCTCAACCCTGCATTTTTCTTTCCTTGTTAAATTCTTGTCATCAATTACACGTTGTTGCACGTAAAAATCACGAGTAAATTTTGAATGACAGCAAATAAGGGTCAAGAATGGCGTTTGCTGCATTACCTTAGGTAACTAGAAAACCTTTTTAGAGGATGCCGCTGTGATGGTTGTCTTGCAAAGCACGTGCCTTCAGGCCCTTGCATCCCAAGGGCTCTGTTAAGGCAGTAGTGCTTATTGCAAAACGTTTATCTGTGAGATATGTCACTATCTGATAATTATCTTACAATGCGTATTTGGTGTTCATTGTACAGCCCATTAATCATTGGAATAATTTTATCTTCTATAGGTTTTTATGCACATTAGAGCAACTGTTTTTAGGCCGCTATACAGCCACCGTATCATCTGCCTTTCGTCCATCATAGCTCCATTGCGAACACATTAGCACCGGCCTGGCGCTCTTTGGCCACACTTGGCCCGTGCGCCACAAAACACCACATTCATTCAAAACCACAAACTGCAGTAATTTGCATTACGGATTTAGTGAATGCTTTAACCATGTTTCTCATGAGTGGAAGACACTGGATTAAGTGACCATGTAATTCGTCGCACCGCCATTACTTAAAATCAGCGTCGATTGTTTGCACAGATTTCCGCAATGCATAAATATGTATACTCCGCGTGCATGTATCTTATCCTTGTGGGTTCCAAATCAGGCACAGCGACATCAAAAATAACTGCGCGTATCCGCGCTGCAGCTGTCATGCGGACACATAACAAATGACAAACTGAGAAAGTTTCATTGGGCTCCCTAAAAAAAAGCTCATGTTCAGTGCGAGTTTAATCATCATCATCATCAGCCTAGTTACGCCCACTGCAGGGCAAAGGCCTCTCCCATACTTCTCCAACTACCCCGGTCATGTACTAATTGTGGCCATGTTGTCCCTGCAAACGTCTTAATGTCATCTGCCCACCTAACTTTCTGCCGCCCCCTGCTACGCTTCCCTTCTCTTGGAATCCAGTCCGTAGCTCTTAGTGACCATCGGTTATCTTCCCTCCTCATTACATGTCCGGCCCATGCCCATTTTTGTTTCTTGATTTCAACTAAGATGTCGTTTACCCGCGTTTGTTGCCTCACCCAATCTGCTCTTTTCTTATCCCTTAACGTTACACCCATCATTCTTCTTTCCATAGCTCGTTGCGTCGTTCTCAATTTCAGCAGAACCCTTTTCGTAAGCCTCCAGGTTTCTGCCCCATATGTGAGTACTGGTAACACACAGCTGTTGTACACTTTCCTTTTGAGGGATAGTGGCAACCTACTGTTCATGTTTTGAGAATGCCTGCCAAACGCACCCCAACCCATACTTATTCTTCTGGTTATTTCAGTCTCATGATCCGGATCCGTGGTCACTACCTGCCCTAAGTAGATGTATTCCCTTACCACTTCCAGTGTTTCGCTACCTATCGTAAACTGCTGTGCTCTTCCGAGACTGTTAAACAGTACTTTAGTTTTCTGCAGATTAATTTTCAGACCCACCCTTCTGCTTTGCCTCTCCAGGTCAGTGAGCATGCATTGCAATTGGTCTCCTGAGTTACTAAGCAAGGCAATATCATCAGCGAATCGCAAGTTGCTAAGGTATTCTCCATCAACTTTTATCCCCAATTCTTCCCACTCCAGGCCTCTGAATACCTCCTGTAAACATGCTGTGAATAGCATTGGAGATATCGTATCTCCCTGTCTGACGCCTTTCTTTATAGGGATTTTGTTGCTTTCTTTGTGGAGGACTACGGTGGCTGTGGAGCCGCTATAGATATCTTCCAGTATTTTTACATATGGCTCATCTACACCCTGATTCCGTAATGCCTCCATGACTGCTGAGGTTTCGACTGAATCAAACGCTTTCTTGTAATCAATGAAAGCTATATATAAGGGTTGGTTATATTCTGCACATTTCTCTATCACTTGATTGATAGTGTGAATATGGTCTATTGTTGAGTAGCCTTTATGGAATCCTGCCTGGTCCTTTGGTTGACAGAAGTCTAAGGTGTTCCTGATTCTATTTGCGATTACCTTAGTAAATACTTTGTAGGCAACGGACAGTAAGCTGATCGGTCTATAATTTTTCAAGTCTTTGGCGTCCCCTTTCTTATGGATTAGGATTATGTTAGCGTTCTTCCAAGATTCCGGTACGCTCGAGGTTATGAGGCCCTGCGTATACAGGGTGGCCAGTTTCTCTAGAACAATCTGACCACCATCCTTCAACAAATCTGCTGTTACCTGATCGTCCCCAGCTGCCTTCCCCCTTTGCATAGCTCCTAAGGCTTTCTTTACTTCTTCTGGCGTTACCTGTGGGATTTCGAATTCCTCTAGGCTATTCTCTCTTGCACTATCGTCGTGGGTGCCACTGGTACTGTATAAATCTCTATAGAACTCCTCAGCCACTTGAACTATCTCGTCCATATTAGTAACGATATTGCCGGCGTTTTACGCTTTTTCACGCTCAATGAACTAAGCCTGAAAATTTTTCTCCTAGACCAATTATATGATGGTTTCCCTCTGATAGCTTTAACCGGCACACAAATATATGTCAAAACGCCTATAATTATCTCTTTTCTGTCAGAAGTGAATGCCACAGTGTCGATTGCAGTGCTCTCGGGGGCAGAATGTCGAAGCCAGGTGTGTGTGCATGTTCTATGATTGATTTGTCTAGCCAAAAATGTTTTGTTGAGCATGTATAGCTTGCGGTTGTTGCCATTTGCTTTCAGCATATTGCTGAAGATTTCAGAAAAATATTTAAAACTTGTTTTTGAACCACAGTACTTTACCGAAGAAGCCGCGGTTGTCGAGTGCAATAGGAATAGTGAAAGTAGTCACAAATAGGTTTACCAGTATATGACATTGAAATGTGTACTATATTGTATTCGCCGTCCCAGGGTTTCTTGCTCGCTTGAAAAGCCCTACTGGATTGTCATACATACGTTTTCTCTGGGGGTGCTGTCTAGAGCACTCCGTCGAATTTTTTGCCGTATATGCAGCCATTTCTCCTGACTGAGGCATGGGAGGGTTGTCACACATGTCACTGAAGCATAATGTTTAGCCCCTGGAAGCTCATGTGTGTAGGATGCGTCAGGCATCCATAAATATTTATGAAACCCATTTGACATGTCCGAGCGTTGAGGCACGAGCAAGGGGGAGAGTATATAGGCTGGCGTATGCTGCATGCCTGAAGCAACGGAAAACTAAGGCAATGGCGCGTGCGCCTCGGCTCAAAAGTTGACAATTTCTCTGCAACAGAGCAGTGGCGCCATCTGTTATCATGCGACGTGGTTCGCTTCTTCTTCTTTGTTTTTCATTTGTCTTTGCCGTAGTGGTATCAAATGGGGCCATGGTTTTGTTGCGATGACGAAGGAAGTTCAAAACAGATCACCAGCAATAAATTGAAACAACGACAAAGAATTTGGTATGACAGTAGCAACCGGAAAAAGTCTGTTCACGTCACATTAACTACAAATCAGGAACCAAGAAAGGTTTCGTCACTCTTCAAAAATTACCCGCCGCGGTTGCTCAGTGGCTATGGTGTTGGGCTGCTGAGCACGAGGTCGCGGGATCGAATCCCGGCCACGGCGGCCGCATTTCGATGGGGGCGAAATGCGAAAACACCCGTGTACTTAGATTTAGGTGCACGTTAAAGAACCCCAGGTGGTCGAAATTTCCGGAGTCCTCCACTACGGCGTGCCTCATAATCAGAAAGTGGTTTTGGCACGTAAAACCCCATATATTATTATTATTATTACTCTTCAAAAATTGCTACAAGCAGAAGTCCGAATCAGTTTCTTCTAGAAAAGTAAGAAGGTATGCACGTGCATGCGTAGAACACATGCACGTACAGGCAACTCACGTGCGTAACTGCGCGTATCTGCGCGTTAAGAACTGCTTCATAGTATGCTTACATCTGCTGCCATAAATCGCCTAAGCGAGATGGCTTCTCATAAGTGAACCCACCGAGGCACTGAAGATACAGCAAGGGTACTAAGAACGCTCAGACTGAAGTTATATAGAATGTATGTCAGTGCGAAACAGAAAGGAACAAGGAGCACATGCACGGCACTTATAACTAATCCTTAAGAGGAAGCTTTAGCTCGGGCCCAACTCCGACACGGCCTATTCAAATACATGCAAAACGCGAAAACTCTTTTCTCAGAAAACCCCTGCACCGATTTTAATGAAATTTGTTGCATTTCAGAGAGAAAGTTAAATTCTAGTGACAGATGAAAGCGGTATTTTGATTTAAGACCTGAATTTACTTTAAAGAATTTTCAAAAATTCAAAAGTACGAAAAACATAGAAGCACGAAGTTTATACACTAGTAACTCTCCATTAAGAATAGATATCGTAGTTCTGTAAACGGCATCCATTAGATCATTCAAAGCGGACAAATTAGATATGTCAATTTGTATCTTACATAAATTTGTTAGGTTGTGTACAAGGGTTCTGCAGAAGCTGTATTTCCATATTACTAAATTTTTCAGAATCAAGTGTGACATGTCAATTTTGTCCGCTTTATATGTACTATTATATGGAAATCACAGAATTGTGATATCGCTTTTCATTGCTGAGTTACGGAGGTGTAAAATTGATAGTTTCGTTTTCAGAAAATTTGCAATTTTCGCCAATGTTTAATAAGAAATTGACGACATCATTCAAAAATTCGAAACCAACAGTCACTATATTTTAAGTTTTCCTTTTAAATGCAACAAACCTCGTCAAATTTGGTGCAGTGGTTGACAAGAAAAAGGAATTCTCCTTTTAAATTTATTTAGATAGGAGTACCCGAGCTAAAGCTTCCTCTTACAAGATGTGTGTGACGCCATGCGAAAAATATCTAAAGGATAGGTATATTCAGCTGTAAGTTCTCTCAACTTTGCTTTTAACCCGCTCGAAATTGAAATTTTGGGAAATGTTGTACTTGTTTCAACCGAAGGAGCTTCCCTTGAACCCGCCGTTCTTCTCATGATACAGAGATGCACTTTCTGTGTTGGTTGAAAATGTGCACTAACTTATTTCTGCTGTGCCAGGCCGGGTAACCACTCATTCATGTGAGAGTGTGAATCGTCGGCAAAGCAGGTAACCAAATAAAATCCCTGTACACCTCGCGATTACTTATGTAAATTTCAAGTGTCCCTTGATATAAACGATTTCTGGATCTCCAAGTTGTATTCCCACCTGTTGTTTTGCGGATCTTCCAACTTTTCTTGCAGATGGTTGCTCTGTCAGAACATCACTAGAAAAAGTAGTTCTGTCTAATACAAGCACTTTCGTTATTTGAAGAAGTAATTTTCGAATCTTGCCCCTAAAAAAAAAAGGGAGCATACAAGGCGCTACCATAGACCTCCCCACCGGAGGACTCCGTCGCGATTCCTTGATCTCTACCTTTAAGTTAAAAACTGCAGAAAACCAAACGCACCTGTTTACAAAGAGAACGCAACAGATATGGTATTTAAATCTGCTGCTTTAATATACCACCTTTTGAATGCGACTACCAGTCAGCTATGTTTAGCTTATGTTGCAACCGCGTGATGGAAACGGAGAGTGTGCTTACGTGCCCTGCATTATAAATACGTAGCCTGTTGTACACAATGTGCTGCACAACCGCAATAAAACACACTGCGAAAACATATTTGCTGCTACGTGGTCGTGCAGAATGACTTCATTAAACGGCCGCAATTCTCGCGGGATGATACTCAGTGAGCCATTCTTTCCTTCTTTCTTTTTCTTGCACGAACATAGCGACAGCTCCTTTTTTACGAGCCGCACAATATCTGCATAAAAGAGAGAAGCGTTGCCTTATGTTTTCATACCCGCCACCGGTAATATGCATGCGAAAGGCCATAGGTGAACGCGCTACTTATTCAGGCCGCAGAACTTGGGGGCTCCGCAAGAAAGGGGAGCCAGTTTCATGCTTCTCTTCTTTCCTTCTTCACATGGTGCTTGGCACGTCTTGATTTCTTACTGCTGCAGTTGCTCGCAGCTCGTACACTGATACAGTGTGTCTGCGTGGCGATGCTCGCTTTTAGCCTCGCACGCTGAGCTAAGACGCCATTCTCGGTTCCCACTTCCAGCCACTGGGAGTTTTGTCGAAGCTGTAATTATACCGGAAACGAAAGTCAAGTGGCACGCCGTCGTGTTCTATATTTGTTCACAATTTGTTTTTGTGCAACTTCAAAGTCAGTGACTCCATTGCATTCAAAGAAAATACTAAATGCCGAAGTCCAACATTTGACGCAGAAAAAAAGAAATCTGTGAGGAAAGCACAGATCACGAGGTTTGATGCTCGAACGTTTGTTTTCGAAACTTATAATAATTTACAAAAAAGACAAAACAGGACATGCACTTGCAAGCGAAAGAAATAAATGGTTAGGAAGACTGAGAACATTTGCTAACAGCCATCAAGCGAACTAAAAGCCAATCAGTGTGAGCTTAACGTGTCAGTGTCACCTAGTACACAAATAGAAAATTATTTTCATGTCAGGTGACCCGGAAGATTGGCTGGTGCATGTTGTTTTCCATTTTCATGTTGTTGTATGCGTCATTAATTATTTTTCTGCCCCTTTGCATCGAGTGTCCGAAAAATGCCTATGCGCTCCGCGTATCTACAGATTCAGACGTGCTTAGCTCCCGAAAGCAGCGGTTAAATTCAGCTCTTGTTACCTTCTTGCTCAGCTTGTTTCTCCCGTCGACATTCATTATAGTTCCTTATCTAGAATTAGTCTTTTTTCTGCACCTTTTCTTTCTGTGGAGTGACTATGGCACAGGTGAAATCGGGATGGCTGCTTGTCGGAGAGTACATCCACCGGTAAATGTAACGCGCAAAATGCAATAATTTATCGCGTCCGTGCTGAACGAGAGCTATCCAATAGAGTGCTTTGTTAACTCTAAAAGAAGTTATGGAGGACTGAAGCATTATTAGCCGTTATTATCGCATGTAAACAAATGTTTTTGTTTATAGGAGGGTTCTCTGTTTTTATGGTCCGTGTGTATATGACATGATCGTAGTTTGCATTCTTTAGATGAGTGTCTTTTTCTAATGTCAATGTGTTATGTGATATTGTTTTTTCACTGTTGCTTCGAATGCAATGTCGTAGTTTTATTAATACTTAATTTGCGTAACGTAACTGCGGGTTGTATGTACCAGCTTCTCAAAACGCACGGAGTAGCCAGGGCGCTTTTGGTGTGCCAACATCTACTAACTTGACTATAAGAATAGAAAAAAAAAAACTTATGTAGCCTTCAACGTTAACATATACGGGCTTTAACGAGCGATCATTGAACGCTTTGGAAGAAAGACGCCTTAAGCCATCATATTCAATTCAGGCACTCACGTTAGAGATACTCCGCAAGAGAGGGGAAAGGGCGCTTGAAGTGTGTTCGGGTGAAGTATGACGCTGACTGCACATCTTTAAATGTGTTTATGTAATTCACAATAGTGCCGAATTCGCAATAAATGAAGGACACTGGTGCGCTGCTGCTGACCGGAGGCTAATATCAGATCTTCCTTATCTCTAGCTTGTTGATCAGTTGCGATAGTTCAATCAGTTCAACTCATCTATGAAATTCAATACATTTTTCTTTTGTTGTTTTCTTGCAGGATGATGTGTGTGTGTGTGTGTGTGAGAGAGAGAGAGAGAGAGAGAAATAAATAATGCTGTTTCGCTGATACATTGTCGTAATAACTTACCTTAGTTCAAGTGCTGCTAAACAATTTTCACGGTAACGGTGAGACTATACGAAGTATCTTACAGGTATTTTCTTGGTAAAATCAATCAATCAATCAATCAATCAATCAATCAATCAATCAATCAATCAATCAATCAATCAATCAATCAATCAATCAATCAGTCGGTGAGGTAGCTGAAAGCACCGCGGAATATTGTCCAAACACACAGTTATGGCGGATGCGGGCTGTTTGCACATCACTAGGGCGATTCTTATAAACAATGCTTTAAGTGTCAAAGAACACGTACTTACGAGCGCGCTTACAAATTATTGCGAGGTCCTTATACATTTCCTGTATAAGTAAATGCAAGAACTGTAAGTGCAAGAATTCTGTTCAACTGATTTTTTGCATGGTAATGAATGTGCTAACACCGCTAATAATGCACGATATGCAGAATGTACCACAATGTGTCTTCTGAAATTTTACAGTGTAAGCTGTAGAAGGCCTGCGTTATTCACGTTGTTCACTATGAATATGAATCGCTGGCTCAAGTGATTCTTTCGTTTATTCAACTAAATGACTGCAAACGGCGCTTATCAGCCAACTTCTGCTTTATACGACTTCGTAAGACACATCCATATGTATATTAGGATTCCCAAGCCATTCCGATATGCTGTTCTCGGTTGTCACATCTGAGTGGGACATACTTTCATGTGCCCGATATCCTCTGTTTCGACTATCTCCTGTTACGGAAAACTTCTAATTTTGTGTCGGTACATTTTATTTTATCTTATTAGGGGCTGCCAGAACCCTTTAATAGTTATTAAACGACTCTGGTGTCACCTATAGCGCCAGAGTATGTATTTTTACTCTTTATATTTTAATACGTCTTATTTATTAACCAGCTGAACACCAGTTGCTGTTTCCAGCGCGCAGTAGCAAATACTCTATTTCTTTTCATCTCAATAAAATAAAACAAATACAGAGCTAACCATGCCCAGCCTGCAGCAAAGCCTGATAAATTAACGGACGTATAATGAAGCGTGATTGGTTTGTTTCCTTGCGTATAACGACTTCGCTTCTACGGCAGAGGTTGATTGGCGCAAAAGGAAAACATGGTCTGTGAGAGCAGCCGTGATCTGGGGCTTTGGATTACATTTGAAAAAATGTCATTCCTTGGTTTAGCTTCTCGAGACGGCAGGGTGTACTATGGAGGACGCTGCAATTGCGGGCTCCGGAGTATTCTTAACCACTCGGTGGTTACTTGACGCTTGCACCTATATTTAAGCAAACGAGCGTGTTTGCACGTCGCTCCCTTAAATTCGGTCCCTGCAGTCGCGAATCGAACCCTCTACCTCATGCTGACCAGCCCAGCTCCACAGACACTACGCCAGAACTGAGCATCGACGAATAAATTTGACAACCTGGATTTATTTTTAGCCTTTACTTGAAGCTTAGAACAAGAGCGATTCTTTAATCGGCCCCATTGGACTGTGGCCACCGCGTCCGGTTGTCGAAATTGTTGCTACATGCACAGCAAAAGAATGCCGTGGCTACTGAGTCATTAGGTGCGCCTCTTGATAGGCGCTCTTCCGCCCAACGTGTGGGTCGACATTGTTGAGCACCTTGCAGCTTCTTCATGCCGCATGCTTGTGAATTACGGAACCATCGTTTGCTGTTCGCCACCTTTCTGCGTAATGCGTTTTGTATGCATAGCAGCATAACCTCACAGGGATGGGCAACCATTAAAGCGAGCAGTTCAGAAACTCCTAACCTTGTTAGCGGCACGTTTCTGCTGTTTGCTCACTCAGCAGTTTTTATGAAATTACCCCCTTCCTCTCCTGCTGCACTCTTTCTCCGCATTTCTGTTGCGCCTACAGGCGCAAGGTGCGATAACAGCAGTAGGGAACATTGCTGTCAATGCCATGTTAGCATCGAAAATAGTATGGCAAATTTGGTCGTGCGTTCTATTGTACGTATTCTATGTGAGTATGTATCATAGTATATGTTATTTTTTATAAGGATTCTATCCCCGTAACTTGTGTCAATGTTTAAAATATGCGAGTATTCTGTGCCTAGACAAAACCAAGGTAATGCTGTCTGCTGTAGCTTGGAGCATGTCATGATGTATATTTTTTTACTTTATCGAATTAGGCAAATACATTATGTTAATTAACAACTCCTCTAAACATATTGCCACAGCAAAAGCGTCAGTAAGAACGCAGACACTCCTGAACGATAGGTGCGAGCAATTAAATGACTCGGCTACGGCTTCCAACAGACACTCCTGAAATATCTTTTTTTTTCCTTACGCGAAAAAAAGCCCAGGGACTCGCCGTGTTTGCTCAGTGGGCTGCTGAGCACGAGAGCTGCTGAGCACGAGGTCGCGGGATCGAATCCCGGCTACGGAGGCCGCATTCCGATGGGGGCGAAATGCGATAACACCGTGTAGTTAGATTTAGGTGCACGTTTGAAGAACCACAGGTGGTCGACAGTTCCGGAGTCCTCCACTACGGCGTGTCTCATAATCAGAACGTGGTTTTGGCACCTTAAACCCCATAATTCAAATTTTTTAAGAAAGAAAGCCCGGGAAATACAAAAAAAGAAAAAGAAAAGGTACCGCGTGACTAGCTACTCGCGCGCCGGCACAGCGACGTTCTCAAACGAACAGTTCACGAATGAAGGCCGATTCTGTCCTGGTGCGCTCTTAGGCCTGAAGTAACGTGGCACACAGGTCGACAACGTGGACCACGTTGTTCGGGCCTGCCTACCCGTATCTGTTTTGCGCTGCGCAGTAAGCGCTGTGATCCTCGTGATAATGATAAGGCCACAATTTTACCGGCATCCGAGTAAACGTGATCAGGATGTTTGAAGTGCACCCGTCAAATGAATACCATTACTCGAATTTATGACATCGTGGTCAGCGTCGCTGATTTGTGTGCCCTATTCTGGTGCAGTAAAGCTTAGTACTGGAATCGGCCCACATTCGTGCTGTTCATACAACGCAGTAGCACACTGCGGTGGCGGCGTGCGAGAGGTTAGCCATGCGGTACATTTGCGCATTTCAAGGCCTTTCTTTCGCGCATAGACAAGTTTCCATGTGAAACATGTTGAGTAGCGATAGCGGGATCGGATATTTTTCGTGATTGTGTAGGGGCTTTCTCATTGACATGTTAGCTCTGTATATAATATTTGATCAGTTATAATACAATAAATTTATCTGATTAGGCGAATTAAAAAACAGAGAGCATAACTTTAGGTATCTCTATAGCTACACGGCACTTTTATGTTGTTTAGAACTTGGCACATGTAATGGGGTGCACTCTATTTTGTTTTTTGGTCTGTGCAGAATTTTTTTTGTACGTTAGAAATCTATAGCTTAAAAAAATTGCAGCAGTAACCTACACAGCATTCATTTCCATCCATTTGTGAGTCTACTCATAAGAAACACTGTGAGCACATAAACGCAAATTGATAAATAATGCGCTCCAAAATTTTTAGTTCTGGCAACCATTAGAATATGTGCTGGAATCGCCTACATTCTCAACAACAAATAAATGTTTCATTTTATATAACTCCACTTTTGTTGAGCAAGTATTGAAGGTATGTGTATGTATACGTAGTAGGAAATTGTAAGACCAGTCTCCTTCCTCTCTATTCTTCCCCTTTCCCTCTCCCCAAGTGTAGGGCAGCCAACCAGGCATGTCCTTCGTTAACCTCCCTGCCTTTCCCTTTTCGTTTCTCTCTCTCTCCCTCTCTTTAAGACAAGCGCTAGTTTTCAGATATTCGTCTCAGGAATGATCGTCAAAATTTATTGTTTAAGTAGCTTTGTACCGTAGCGCATAAAGTAGGTTTCTTTAAGAAAAAAAGTCTAGAATGATAATGTACTTAGGCGTATACTTGGGGACGCTTACTTCATCCCTGGTGCTGTTATCAGTACAACTAAATTGATATGCCCCATCAACGCACCCGTTCAATTGCGTATTTACGACATGTACGCTAAGTGTTACTAATTAGCAGAATAACTTTGGCAGTGTAGCTCGCTCATTAAAAATAGATTGGGGATTGTCACAGAGTTCCTGATGACCGCCATTTCTAGAGCCAACGGACAAGCAAAATATGTGCAATAACTTTACTTTCCTCTTCCTACTAATGATAGATAAGCATGGCTGAAATGACCCGCACACCATGATATCGCTTGCTTCCTTCCGACTACCATCCAGACCCTTGTGAGGAATGCACCAACTGTTAATTATCTTCGTCCATGTCAAGCAACAACTTGGAAACTTAACTCGCCGTGTAGAAATTATTGCAATCTTCTTTTTTTCTTCCTAAGTAGCAGCGAGCCATATGCGATTTGGTGCGATAAAAGAAAAGAACAAAGAGAGAAACGACTAAAGAAGCTAGACGACGTACAAAAAACAAAAAGAACAGGCAAAAAGTGGTTGCCTTGCTTTAGCTTATGGGAAAGGAATTCCTTTACGCGCGTTTTTCTGGCGGTAATCTATGCGTCTTTGATGTTGCAGCCTGGCATAGCAGCTCTAAACGGCCGTTTATTAATATGCCCTCAATGTAACTTTTAGAAATACCGTAATTCCGTTTTTTTTTTTTTTCGGGGGGAGTCTTCTAAGCTCCCAATGGGCACTCACGCAATATGTTTAATTTTCCGCTGCTAAAGAACCATGACATGGAATGAGTTATGCAAATAGGGTGATTTAGAATATTGTGACAATTATCATCCGAAATCTCTTTGAATTATTCATGGAACCAAGACTCAACGAAACTTCGAATGTAATGGCTGCGCTTTGGGCATTCTTGGCAAACCCATAAATCTTTCGCGTCACCTTCTATTTTGATGTTGGGCCTGTACAGCGCACCAGGGGAGGCAGTGCTTTCAATCGATCGCTTTGGAAAATACGTTCACTCGTGCGGGACTCAGTGTCGCGGACTCCATACTGGAAATGACGGGCACTCTGTCAGTGCAGGAGGCCTCGTAGAACTTTTGTGATCGCGACGCTGATTATGCATACTACATATACACTCGTCTACTGCCTACGACAATCTCAATTGAAGCTTGCCATTCCTGGAATAAAAAAAAAAGAAGGCCAGTCATTCGTCCATGGCATTGAAGCAACTGACGCAGCTATACAGCGGACATAACTAGACCGTAAAAATATTTATTAAAACGCTTACACCTCACTTACAAGCTCAACAGCCGCTCTGGTGGTTCCAGCAAAGCCGATCACTGTTACATTGAAAATTTCACGCATAACGGCGTCTACAGTGGCAGAACTTGCAGCCTTTCATGCTGGTTTGAAATGTGTCACCGGTGAACCGGCAATGAAGTGGTCATGTTTTGCATGTGACTCTAAAGCAGCTCTTTACATTCTTATATCAGCTTTAAGTCGCACCGCGACTTAAAGCTGATATTATACGCCTAAGTACATTATCAAGCTGATATAATAGCACTCAAAAAGGAAGGACATGATAAGTGTGTAAGCCGTGGACTTACGTGCATGCTGAAGAGCTTGGTGCGCATTTCGTAGTGTAGTGCCTGTTGCAGAAAGGTGTTGCGTGAAAGTAAGCCCATAACTTTCACTACTTGTCGTTCTACCGTTCATCCTGTGTGTTGTTCCTCATCAGATGCGTCTATACAAGCTACAAACTTTATATCTAGACTCAAGTTTAATCAGTTTACTGGTGCAATGTTAAGCCTATTTTTCAATGGCGCACTCTTGCGCGCCTTAAAAAATAGGGGCACATTGAAATGCTCTGAGAAAGAGGCGCAATGATGTTTTGAACAAGCATCGCTAAGTGAGTTCACCTGTTAGGGAATAAGTCTAGTGCATGTAGTACTTGGTCAGAAATTTTAAAATTATAGCATCAACACAATAGTTTTTTTCTTTTGCTATTCAGTGTAGTATCCCAAGGAGAACATAGAAATTAAATTACTTTTAGTAATTTTGTTTCTAGTTCTTGCGTGGGGCATAAGGACTATCCATTGATTAATGTGGCTGCTTGCGAGAACAATAGCTTTTTCAGTGCGGCGTACCCTGCAACAGAAATATTTCAGAGATTTGCTTGACGTAATGTATTAAAAATAATAAGAGAATCTTTTGCATGACCTTGTACGATCCTCGTAATAAAGAATGTGGGCAACTTTAATGCCACAATATTGTCTAAAAATAAGTGCACTCATAAAGAAAGCAGAGCTACTGCACGTATATACGGAATGAACAATGTTTGAAAGCGTGGTAAGAATTTACTTAACAGTGTGCACACTAGTTATTTTATAAATATTAATACCCTATTGCAAATGCGAAATATTTTTGGCCTATTCTGAGCTAAGGTCAAACGCGAAGTCATTCAAGGTCACAAGGTTTGTCACCGATGCGCGCGCTCGCACGTCTCTTTTCTCCACTCACCGGTACGGGTGTGCGCACCACAAATAGACGTGGCTCGGTTGGGCTAGGCGCGTTATGTAGGGCGAAGAGCAGCGTAAGAGTTCAAAGGCTCTGCAGGGACTATAGAGGTATGCGATGCGTACGGAAGCGGTGAGGCAAGAGGCGAAGGAACTGGCCGACGACATACGTGGGGCCATGGAGCGCGAGCAATGAGGGAAGCGACGCGTGGGCGAAGAACAGCGCCACGCCAAGCGAACGGCCGCAGCCGAACATGTCGCCGGGACCAGGCGGCGCCGATTGGCGGGCCAGCGCTTGCGGGACGCAGACGCGTACTTTCAGAAGCACTTTGTCGTAAACGAATTTGGCGCGGAGTGTAGCGTCCGCGCACGTCGTCGGGGTGTCAGCGCCCCTGCACATGGCCCGGCTTGAGTGACCGTTTCCCCGCGGAACGTCTTGCCTTCGTTGGGAACCTCCGCCACGTACGGGAGAGAAATGGTTCCTGTAGAGAAATGCGCATTTCTCATCTGCATTTCTCTCCCGTCCATCTATTCTGTCAAAAAAAAAAAAAATAAAACACATGGTTGCCCGGAGCACAAGTATATACTGGGTGGCGCACCTAACTTGAGCCAAAGATTAAGAATATACAAATCCCATGTAGCTGGACAGAACCAAGGCAGTGTTGTTTGCCGTCGCTCACTCACTCAGGTTATTGTGTTTTTTTTCATTACGCCTAATTAGATATTTTGCCTTAATTAAATAATCAACTTCTCAAATATTTTAATTAAATCAGAAGTGTCGATGAGAAAATTGTAGATCAACATGGAAAACTCCCGATACAGCTTTCTGTTGCTCAGTACGTGCTACGTAAAAGTGTTCTTCCGAGCGTGAGAGGAGCCTTCCAATACGCGCAAACTGCCTCGAGCGGCCAGTCGCGCGGCGATGTTGCGTGTATCTGCGGGATACTTTCACGCTCGGAAAAAACACTTCCATGTAGCACGTCCGTGCAACAACGACCAATCGTATGGCCTTTTTTGCATGTGATCGCGTTGCTGTGAGGACATAAATTCTAGCGATGACCAAACTATGCTCGTCAAAAATGCTTTCATCTTTTCTTTATTTGCTTCATCCCCACACCACTAGAAGGTTTATAAATGCAAGCAATGCATGGAGTTTTATGTTAAATAGAGACTTCAGTAGGTCTGATTTTCTTGTTATTTCTTTTCCAGGTAAGCATTACGTCGCTTTTGGCATGTCTAATCTGGCCATGAATGGTAAGTTCCATCAACTGTAGCATTACCAATTGTTAAAATTTAATAGCGTTTTCCATCTTGATTTTGGTAAAGTACCTCCTCTGAACAACATTCAAGCTTTCAGCAGTACTTAGTACATTATCTAATATTTAATAAGAAGTATTCTCATACCGTAAGCATTTGGTATTTCAGTGGCGACAAAATTAGGATCCGGAATTTTTGTAAACACTTCGAGCTTCTAACCGTGTTTTTACATTGAAATTTTGCGCAGCTATAATGACGCAGTCAGCCTTCAAATGTGACGGTAATTTTTTGCCACTGTAACAGACTTTTTTTTAAATTCTGTAAACACTAGATTACAGAAATAATTAAGCTGCACAAAAAAGTTGTGTTTGGTTCAATCTGGCGGAACACTACCTATGTACATTGAGCTGTACACTATGAATACCCAATGGAATCGTTACACGAAGTAGACGCCACAATGTGCGGTCATGTGGTCTGATGATTGTTCCTGTCATTTGGTGGCGGTGCGTTTGAGCCTACCGCGCATGCGCGCGATTACTCGAAAGTTCCGTTGTAGCCATCTTAGTTGTAATCCACGGTTTAATTTCAAACATTGCATGTCGGCTCTGCCAAATATGTACATAATTTGCCTTCAAGCCTGTTTTGTAGACGCAGTGGTCAACATCGCGTAAAATATATCTGCTTAGTCTGAACTTTTGCCTACATTGAAAGGTTAAAACCCTAAAAAAAAAAAAAAAACGTGAATAATTGCCTGTGTATCACACTGATTAATACTGTGTCTCTATGTATTTTCTTTATGGTGTTTTTTTTTTGCCTGACGGGGTTACTTTAGACTGCGCCTTGGTATATTTTAATATTGCGTTGGGTTTATTGAAATGTACTTACCGCGAGCAGACTGCTATGCCTTCGGTTGCCGTTGATGTGCGAATCCTGAAATAGCTTTTTGGCGTTCTCAGATTCCGCCACAAAAAGTTCGCCCATGATTACGATACTCCCTAAAGCGAAATTTGAGCGCAGCTCTACGGC
Source organism: Dermacentor andersoni (assembly GCF_023375885.2). Taxonomy (NCBI): domain Eukaryota; kingdom Metazoa; phylum Arthropoda; class Arachnida; order Ixodida; family Ixodidae; genus Dermacentor; species Dermacentor andersoni. The sequence continues at coordinate 97,838,106 of NC_092818.1, read as the reverse complement.
GTGTTTTCATTCGGCGACGTATTGGGTTACGCAATGTACTCGGCTGCGGCACAGTGCCAATGGAGCAATATGTGACACGACTGCCTCAATAATTGCGAGATTGCGAGAGGCAGCGCGTGGGTGACGCGTGGGCGCAATTCATGGTTCCGCTGCACCCTGCTCCTCCGTTTTCCTCCTCGCGCTCTCTTCGCTATCACCGTCTCCGATCCGCCGCTGCGCTCCGCGTCTGCTCTTGCAACATTCACCATGCTCGTTCACTCGGTGACGCCGAGGGAGGACGCCGACTCGAAACGCAGGAACGGGCGCCTAAAGCCCAGAACACCCTTATGCTTGCGGACACGCGCAAGCTTGCGTCAACGCGCCCACGCATACGTAGATGCTGCGACGCGGCCCGCACGCGTCGAAACGCGGTGAAATCTCGGTGAACAGCTCTTCTCTGTCATCGCGTGCTTGGGCTGCCCCGCGACGGCACGCCTGGCTACGCAGCTACGGCGCGTCACATTCAACTCTCAGTGAGGCAGGTTGATATCGTGAAAGGAAGTGCTTCTTCTTTTTTTTGTGCTGATTTAATAGCTATAAGAATATAACAATTACGGTTATAGGTATCGAAGCATTTTGAAACGCAATCAATAACTAAGTATGAAGTGGTGGCGTCTGCCAATGAGTCTATGAGTGAGCCCAGTGAGCGCGCGCTGTAGCGCGTCTTTGGGGATGCAAAGCGTGATTCCTTGCGAGTCGCGGCAGGCGCAAGGCGCGTAGACGCGAGCTTGCGCGCGTCCGCAAGCGCACGTGTGGTGTGGGCTTAATAGCTGACTGAAAAACGTGGTCTTTCTTTTCTGCGAAACTGCGATCCATCTATGCTGTGAGCTATGCACGCACCACCCTGTAGGCCAAACACTATGAATCAGCATTGTTCGAGAGAGAGATGTGATTTCAAACATGCGCTTGATGAATACAATGAGGATATTCTTGTATATTTTATAGGACTGGAAATGTGACTATCACTACGGAGCAGTGAAGGAGTACCAGTACCATGCACTTGCAACACGTGTTTGTATACTTTTGCGCGGCGAATGACACCAACCGTGGGCAGCGCTTCAGAGCGAACACCCTTGCATAAATGGGCATCGTGTGACACTACTGACTTCATGTCCAGCTCCCTCGCCAAATGACACTGCTAAAATTTTGCAAAAACGAAGTTCACCAAGAGCAGATAAATCATCGAAACCGTGTCCACCGCGACGCAAATGTCCCAGTGCTGGTACAACGTGCCGCGTGACAGTTGTCTGTCTTTTTATTAGCCGCACTCGCAACCGCAGAGATTCGCCAGAATTCACCTGCATATAAATAAATTTTCACACACCTTTCTGTCTGCTTTGCATATGCACCATAATCATTTGTTCGGCCATATTTTGTCTTCGCGAAAACTGAAAAGCCCAAAGCTTCTTTTTCTTGGTAATCCTATCCTAGCATCCGGGCCATCCCATCGCTTATCTTCACGATGCTCGGATGAAAACAACTTAACAAACGATCAAAAAGTCTCGGCGCATTCTGCTTTCCGTACACACTCAATACGCCTACGCAGCCGGATAACTATAACAACCAGCATGCCCCGCGGCAGTGGTGATGTGGCCGCAACCAAGGGTGAGCTTGTTCTCTTCGTACAGCGCAAAACAAATAACCAGTTGCTTCGAGCATCATCAGTGATGACCTCAGTGAATCTCATTGCCAGATCAGTGCTCTCTTAAATCTGCTAACTTAAAGCATCACGCTTAGAATCCTACATTATCGCCCCGTGGTGACGCGAGTGCAGGGAGCCTCGTCATAGACTCCCGACTTAAGGCGTCTCTCGAAGACGATTGTGGAAATGAAGAAATGTGGCAACTACTTACTTCTAATCTTCCCACACACATAAAAATGTGATGGAACATCTCTGTGCTAGAAAGACCGAAGCACTGCTCGTTCGTTATACTTATTTTCTTTGTCGCAGACCTACACACTATGATTAGAAGCCGCATACTTCTCCATCATGACTGTCCTTCTTGTCTCCGCCTCGTTGTTGTTTCCCAGGAGACTCGCTTATGTCGTGCCAAAGAAAAACGAGAGCAGCGACCCACATCCAGAGCATAAAAATGTCTTTTGAGATTGTGACAGAAGCCCTGAAAATCATGGATGCAACATTATGCGCAGCGAGGGAACGCGATTTCACGAAATTGCCTCCTGCCAGGGCTGTCTCTTCATTTCCGTGTCAAACGATGACTCCAGTTCTGGTTTTCAAGATACATTTTCTTCGTTGTTTATTAACTGCCGCAATGGGCGAATAGGGGTGCTTCGGCTGGAAAAGGGAAGACGGCGTCTTTTCTCTATGTTTTTACTCACTGTTCCTCTCAGGAACAGCACCATTCACTTCGGAAAGATCGCGTACTTTGTTCATCCCACATTTAGCACTTACATTCAAGCTAGCATGTCAATTTTCAATCGAAGTTATTTTTAAAGAACGTTCAGCGTCTCTAATTCTCGTTGCTGTCCATCGAATTGAGAGGAACTGGTGTATTGCGCTTAGATGGACTGCCTAATTGATTTCTCTGCGTTAGAAAATCAACCCACTGCGACAGTAACATTGCTTGCCAAACATATATAGGTGTGATTAACAAAAAATGTTATGGCATCAACTGCGAAAAAGTTTGTATTGTCTAAAAGGTGCGAAGTTTGAAGTGTACGTTGCAAGACATTCTTTCCCATTTATAATCACGTTTCACGTAACTTTAGGACAAAGTGTCGGTTGCTCTATATACGGCATAAGAAACGATGGACCTGTAGTACACTTTGTCTTGCATTCTACCATTCTTTCAGTCAGCCTCCTTTCTTGCATGCCTGGCTCCAAGCTGAGAAACTGTAATTTATCCTTGGTGCTTTCTGCTATTTATCTTGGTCCTTTATAATCATATTTCTAACAAATATTCATATATCTGTTCAGTGTTTTCATATGGTATTTATGCCTTTACGTGATTGAGGCTCTATCGCTTTATTATATTTAAAGCTATCCCTTGTGTCACCTTGGCGCACCCGTCCTGAGGGATTGGCTAAGTGTGACATCATACAAATATCACATATGCTGTGCAGGAATTGTCTGTTCGGGCCTATACACAGTGAACCCATTTATCCAAGTGTTCTACTAAGCCAGCCAGCAACCAGCAGCAAGTTATTTATACAGCCACATGTCCAGAGGCTCATATTGTATGCAGGGCAAGACAACAGCCAGCAAATGCGTGGTGGCCCAAGCTTGTAGACAACCTGGGGCAATGAGTATGTTAAGGGGGAGCTTACGATGAGGAGCTCGTACGAGTAGCTTAGGGCCCACGAGGAGCTTACGAGGAGCTTACGTCACACATACCGCAAAGTGGGCTAAATTCTTAAAATATGCTAATAGAATTTAACAAAAAAGTTGTGCAGATCCCAAACACTATGGGAAACTACCTTATATAAAGCATTTTGTAGGCAGCTGGTTATGCGGCATTGCTTGGGGTTCTGCAAAGCGTTACTAGTTGATCAGTGGGTTTGTGTAAATCCAGTGCTTTAGTGTGACGCAAGAACAATGAAGTATAATTACCGCAAGTGCGTGTATGTGAGGACAGCAGCCGGATAACGATGACAGTAACGACGAACGCATGATTTCTACGAACGATGGAATTGATGTGAACGAACGGCATGGCGTTGCGAGATGGGTAAAAAACGCAAGACCTAAAGACTCACTGGCGGCAGCACGTGGACACAAACGGGTGGCTTAATGGCGATACTGTAGCACAACCTGAACAGCGTGTCCTTTCATAGTCATTCGGACGAGCAGCGTGGTGCAGCGGCTGGCTTTGACCGAGCCGTGATGATGCTGCCATAGTGGAATTAGATGCAGTGTTGTCGTAGACGGACACTATGTGCACGCCTCCGTGCTTGGTTAAGCAGCCTGGTAACGACAAGTACCGTGAAAGTTAGGTACGAGTTTTGGGAGAAACGAGGAGGTGGTGCGTTGCTGTCCTGGGCCCTCAAATAAACGCTCGTGGGAAAATTACTTTTCAAGCGCTGTTCGAATAGCTGCCACCAACAACCGGTGTTGTATTGCCGGGATGCTGGGATCTTATTACGTTTGCCACCTGGCTCGAGCGCAGATGGTGCGAGAGAATCAAAGGCGAGAGTCGGATTACGAAGCTAGAATGGCAGTGCAACGACCATAACGGCATCACGAACACGAGAATATATTAATCGCGTCAAGTTAGTAGACAACTTGGTCTACCGGGTTGGCACGAGTTCTTCTCCTGGTAATGTCATGCCGTGCATGCATGCAAGCATTTAATAAATTGATCTCATTCTTGTCATGCATGCAGTAACATTAACGGGTATCGTGTCATTACTTTACATACATACAGACCATGGCATTCATGCAAATAATTTTATGGCATACATCATGACATGACGTCAATAACGTAACGCATGCGTGCCATCACCACGCATATCCAGAATATATTCAGTTAAAGAAATCAGTTTCATGTCATTCAATTCATTAGAGTCATCTCATTCATTTCATGACATGCATGACATGTTATTCATGTCAGTTACATTTTCAACCAATTATATAACAGGTTATCCATGACGTGAATAGCATGTCATGCATTAAACGAATGACATGACATGCATGTCAGGACGGGATTGTCATAACTGAGATAAATGACAAGAAGTCATGGTGTCGTGGCCATTCCTTTAACTGGATATGTATAGACCTTCGACGCGAAACTGGCTTGAGATCTTCTTAAGGCGAAAAGAAATTAAGGAAGAACAAGGAAATGGTGGATGAGGAAGCACGTCTGCGCTTTATTTATTTATTCCTCTAGTACATTTTCTTGAGACTGAAATGCATGTTAGGTAAACCTGTTACGTAAACAACATCGAATTTTTTTGAACAGCGGTATGGACATAAATTATATTCCGAGTTTTAACGATGGTGACGAGAGTGCTATATATACCCGGTTGCGTGGTCCAATCAGGATTTCCTTTCAGAAGCTTGCCTTACAAAACCAAGCAGTCAACGAAGTTTGGCTTGTTAACGTTTTATAAATTCTGAAGTGTGATGCTGCACAGCTAGTTGAATACTTACACGGAGGAGGTTACACAGCCCTTATGCTATCTTCTTCCTGTCAATCTTCGCCTTGCTGCGCTATAGCACACTTAAGAAGCCTTACAAAACACGTCCGATACATATCTCTGTTACTTGGAAGTGATGCGCATTCCTAGTGCCTCCCTCTTCTTTCTTTTTCTCGCCCTTATTTCTTCCCTTTCATTCACGCCTTCTCCCGGTGTAAGGTAGAAAACCAGACGCGTTTCTAGTTGACCTCCGTACCCTTAATTTCTCCTGTCCCTCATTCTAAATGCGAAAACCTGTGCCGTGGAAGTCGCACCATTCGTTCATTGCTGCTTTCGTTCTATATCTCTGTTCGGCTCATGTGTTTCTTTAGCTTTTTTCAAACGTTGGCCAGCAGTATACGTTCAAATATTCCCAGTCAGCGCTACAGACTGTGCTCGTTATCTCTGTCATAACTCAAGCGCTGTTTTGGGCTGACACTACCGCACGCGCGCTAACGCGTACTTTTAGGCGTCAGCATGACGTTTCGTGCGGGCTGCCTCCACGGGGACACCCACTGTTCTCTAAACGATAAGCAAGGATAAATATACCAGCTGGCGGAGTCTATAGGGGAGACTGAAATCGTAGAACAAAGGGGGGGGGGGGGGGGGCTGCCGTGAATCAATATAGCCAGTGTCGCTTCCTGGCTTAACCCTTCAACGTTGATTGCGCATCTTGTGTAAAACCAACATTCCACCGTTTAACAATTCCACAATAGGCGCAGATACCGCCACAACATTACATTCGATTCGTGTGTTGCCCTTTCTTTGTCCTTGTCTTCTAGCACAAAAACTGTTTCGCAAAGGTGTTCGAAATATTTACACAAAGCTGCATTATCAAGTGAAACATATATTAACTTGAATATAAATAACTGATATGCGTCTTTATTATGAGTCAGATTATGTACACTATGAAATGGTGCTTCTTTTTTTTTTGCCTTTGTGTTAATATTGGTTCTGCTTCCTCCTTTTCCCAACCAGAGATTTTCGTGTTTCAGGTTTCTCTGAAACCTTAGACAGCAGGTTTTGTTTTGGACCCTTGTATTCGTGCAAATCAAATCTCCAGACTTGTTGACTTGCTTCTCTCATGGCGAAGCAATGTACCTCATAACTTCCTTTACGTGCAGCATTTCGAAGAAGTCATTCTTGAAAATTGTATAAGGGATGTTTGCTGAGCGTCGTCTGGCTGTCCTTTGTTTTTTTGTTTTTTTTTTGTTAATACCACGATTGTTAGAAACAGTACATTATACTGCAGCCGTCGTATGTGGATACCACCAATATTTTTCCCTCAACTTATATTTTTCCACTGAGATATAAGCCTTTCCAATCAATGTCTCAAAGTAAGAACATCTCGCTCGCGTGCACAACGGCCTCAGCACTCGCGACGCCACTGCAGCCCATGTGCAACGAAGTACCTCCGAAGTAGTAGGGTCAGTACCCACGTGGACAGAGACAAAGGCTCTCCGATAGACCGCATATATGCGCTCTGTTCCGAGAGAGCGCGCAAGAAGAATCCTCCGTACGACTCGAGTTCGTGAAATAACAAACGATCCCAGCACAGGTATACGGTCGATGCCGCTCATCCTCTGCCGGCCGTCATCTGCCTCGCACGATCGTGCCCTTCACCCCTCCCTACCCCTTCCCCCATTCCGGAAGCGTTGCGCCTTTTGTTCTCCGTGGCACGGCACGCTGCCCTTTTTCAGCTCCTCAACTGCGGTGCTTGTGGAGCCGGAAATCACCACCTAGGGCTAGCAGGCTGTGCATTGTCATTTATCTTGGTTCGGGACTCCGACCGCCTTTGTGAGGCACGAACTTTATTTCGTTGTTCGGAGTTTCGAGATTCTCGGCGGTGGGTGCTTTTAATGAGGAACATTTCAACGTGCGCAGCTTATCTTATTATTTTGCATCTCCTGTTAGCGCGCAGCAAACAAAGAGGTGCCAGTGATGCGCTCGACTTTGCGTAGTCGTGGTAATGTCGTCTTGTGCGGGGTTCAGTGAAAGTGTTCCTCCAATTTTTTTTTTTTTTTGTTGCGATCGTCCGTTACAAGTACGTAACGAAAACAGATTCTTTCGCCGCATAATTATGCAGATTCAGATGACAAGGGGGAGTAAAAAGGAGCAGATTCAGTGGTTGGCATTCTTCTATGGCCGCGTCTCCATTTACTGCTACACACATAACCGATAAAACAGGACACTAGAAGATGAGTAATAATTTTGCGCAAGCGATGATGGAAGGATCGCTGACCTTAATACATTGAGTGGAAGTTATATTTACGGAGGCCAGCCAATATATGGACATGTAGTCATAATTTTCTACAATGCACGTGACATCGTAGTGATTATGAAAGAGGAAGGAGAAGAACGTCAGACAGGTCACTGTACATCCTCGCTTATTCTTAATCTGAGGAGTGTTATTGTACTCATTATGAAGCGACTGAAATGAAAAGAAAGCCAACATACAATGAAGCCAATGAAAGAATCGGCAGAAAATAAGTTTTTTTTTTGTATATTTATATGTAGAAAATAATAATAAAAAGAAAAAATAATGAAGATGGATGAAAATACTGCTTGCCTTTGGCGAGAGGTGACCCCACATCTGTCGCATTCAGCGTGCAATGCTTTACCAATTGCACTACGGTGGAAACTGTTCTCCTATCCACTTTCTTAGATCTGACCTTGGATGTGTTGACAAATGCCAATTGCCTTCAGTGGCCCTAACAAGTAGCCCTATCTGGAGCCAGCCTTCTGCTGGAACCCTATAGTGGAATCTTGTATGAGGAATATTGAAACATTACATATTAATTAACGAATTATATATGCATGACCACCGATATAAATATTAGCAGTATAATCGAATTTACAATTTAAGTAGAAAGCAAGTTTAAGCTGAGCTATATTTTAAGGAATTTGATTGGGCTAGGTACTCAATGCTACTGAACGTCAGTAATGCCGTGAATGCATCTTTGTTACATGTTGGTATGGCTTACAAAGCCTATTGAAAAGGGATGGGCTTTCTTGTGCACCTTGTGTGGTGGTCATATCCTTGACATTTCAGAAGTTACTTTTTCTGCAGTGATAGCTGTTTCAGTTTCACTCACCTGCTTGTTGTGATGTCCACCGTTGTCCTCGCTAGAAGTTCGAATTTCTTTACATAAGGTTAGAATAAAATACACAAAATATATTATGCCACGACGATAAGACAAAGAGATTGGCAGTCCAGGATTCTATCTCTGAGTCACAATCCTTTTTTTTCTGTAATACATACCAAACAAACGCTCATCATGCATTGCATTCACTGCAGCGAATCTACTGAGGCTCCAGCAGTGGAGAATATTGTCCCTGGAGAGCGCAATGGCGTTTAGCTGCTGCCATGATTGGCTAGTGACCACTCAATGTCAGTATACGGAATAGAGCTGGCGTCCGCACCTTCTTCGCGTTCAAGCACGTCGACGTCCCAGTTACGGAGGCGGTTCTAAAAAACGTTTTCATCTTCTACATACAACGTAGAAGATTTAGCGAGTGTGCTTAGTCTTCATTGCTCTTCTTCTAGCTCTCGGCTTCTTCTCGTGTTTACTGCTGGATGGCGCTGACGTCATCCTGTTTTCATCAAGGATAGCGTGAGAGCGATTAAAGGAGTAACCTAAATTTATATTTGACAAAAGCCGAACGAGTACGGTTCTAGAAGACACCAACTGGTTAAGTCTGTGTAGCTAAGAGGATGAAGAAAATCCGAATCTTTTCATCTCACCACTGAGAGGTGCAGCTTCCACAAACGGTCTCGAGTGACGCCGAACGGAACAGACGTGCCGAATGGAGGATCCTTCTCAGTGCAGCAGGAGCAGCGTGTCAAAGCGATGTCTTTTTCTTGATATTTTGCAGATTTCTGTTCTTTATTTTGGAGCGTTAGGTTAGCCGAGCAATATTTATCAATTATTTTTCATGATTTTTCAGTTTCTAAGGCTTTTTGCTTATATGTAAGTAGCTAACGAATAATTGCAATTTTTTTTTCACAACTAGGGTTACATTGTACTGCTTCTTGTTAGTAGGAGATGATCGTTGGTACTTGGGGGAACCCACGCGTTCCTTGCTCGGAGTGCGAGCGCTCTTACGCGTTGGAAGAAACGCGGTTTGAGTCAGTAGGCGAAGTTAACGGTGCAGCTTTCATCTGTAGGATGTGTGTGTTAGGGTCACCGCTAGTGTACGATCGCGGTCGCGGAGAATGTCGCCAAGCGGGTTGGAAAGCTAGAAAAGTAACTCAAGAGCGAACAGAAGCACAGGAGGAAAGTAGAATAAAAGCTAGCCAAAGTAGAGATGAAGCTAAGGGCCACTATTTGGGTACCACAAGGGTGCCTTTTTGGGCACCACAAAGGTGCCCCCAAAAGTTCCTGAAACTACAGAAGAGCACTTGGAGCTCCAACTAAAAATTCGCAAATTTGCAAATGGCTGTAAGGGATGAAGACGGGAACATCTACGAAGGAGACTATGTGCTACGGCGCACCACAGATGAAAGAAAGCGTAATTCATTCTCAAACGAATTCAGCTGCAAAATCGAAGCCTGAGAGATCAAAATTTAACATAGAAAGCTATTATTGAAAAAAAAACTTAAGAAAATGCCCCTAATAATACGGCAGTAGAATCTGGTGAAATACCAATACATCTAGTCAAAAACCTCGGTCCAAAGAGCAGAGCAGTGCTGACAAATGCCATAGAGCAAGTGACTACAACGAAGAAAATGCGGGTATCGGTTCAATGGCGTGAAAGCAATATGAACCGCATCTAGAAAGGCAAAGGTGATAAGTATAAGACAAGCTTGTACAAGCCAGTTACAGTAACGTCGGTAATATATAGAATTGCAATGCAAGCCATAAAAGTGGAACTTTCGAAGTGGGTGGAGAAAAATTGTGTACTAGGGGAACCGCAAAATTGGTTCAGGTCAGACAGACGCTTAGAGGATAATACGTACTAACTCTGTGCATAAAGATTTTAGTAGCTCAGAATAGACTTTTATCGATAACATTTCCAGATATTTATGGAGCCTATGACAACGTAGACAAGGCATTGTTATGGGATATTCGTAAGCACGAAGGCATAGAGGATGATTTCGTGGAGCTGCCGAGGCAGATATATAGAGATAACCGAGTACAATTTTTATGAGAAGGTCGAAAAGGTAATGAAGTGGGGAGAATTCACCAAACACTGAAGCAAGGATGTCCTCTGTCTCCATTGTTGTTCACGCTTTATGTTAAGGGCATAGAAAGACGACTGGAAAACAGCGAATCGAGGTTTGACTGATCCTGCATGCGTAACGCAGAAATGGCGCAACAGAAGCTCCCTAGACTGATTTACGCGCACAACATAGTGCTAGTAACGAACAATAAAGGAGATTTGTAGACACTTGCGAATATCTCCGACAATGCAGCGACAAATCTAGGCCTCAAGTTAAGCGAAGAGAAATAGAGAATTATTATCTTTAATGAAGATACGAGTACGTGGTGTCAATTCAACAGCAAGTCATACCCATAGTCAACGATACAACGATCTTAGCGTACACATAAACGAAGGAAAGACTTTCTCAAGCACCCACCAAGAGAACCGAAAAATAAAGGGAAAGTGGAATGCTGCAATAATGAATCAAAGAGCATTGTGGAACCACAGTGAGTATGAATTGGTGCGCGTAATCTTGAATGGGGGACTGGTGCCACGCAACGCTAACGTTCGCAAATGCTATTCTATGCTTAAAATTGGATGGCTGGTCTCAGTTGGAAGTTAACCGAAATCGGTAGGCCAGTTGGCTTTGGGATTCCAGGGTAAAACCACAAATGAGGCAGTGCAGGGTGACAGGGGTTGGGCCTCTTTTGAAGTCAGAGGTGCACAGAGAAAAATTAATATTGAAGAAAGACCCAGGAACATGGATGAAAATAACTGGGCAGCTAGATTGCATAACTATCTGTAGTTGAAAAGCGTGAACACAGAATCGAGGTAGAGGTCAAGAAAGTTGGCAACCAAGGACAAGGTAATTGAAGCTGTAAATAGGCAATACGGAATCATGAGAAAGAAATTGAAAGAAAGAGAGACAGTTAATTAGATGCAAGGAATGGGAACAAAAACGACTATAGAGATTTACAAGAATGAAAAGAAATAAATTAGAAGGGCAAATCTTTACGATAATACAAATGGCAGTGCATTGCTATTTGTGGCTCGAGCCGGTTGCCTAAGGACAATAACATACCAGAGCAAATATTCGGATATAAATGAGGTATGTGTATGCTGGAGCAAAAATCTGGAGACCACTCAGCACATCATAATGGAATACGAAACGATTCACCCAGTGAGAACCGCAGATAACGTACACCTTGCAGCAGCGCTTGGGTTTAAAGTGGACAGAAGCGTCAACCGGTGAGCAGTAGCGATAAGCAAGAGGCATTTAAAGTATTGGTGGAAAAAACAGGGAAGGTATTGATACGACCGGATCTCCTACAGTCATGGCTAGTGATACAACGGTGATTTCGAACGAAAAAAAAAGAGATTAAGGAGATGTATACAAATATGCTTGACAAAAAACATATATAGCATACCCGATTGAATCAAGAAGGCTAGGTGACTATTTTTCACCGCCCCGTTTTAAAGCAGATGTCATAAAATCATCATCATCATCATCGTCGTCGTCGTCGTCGTCGTCGTCGTTATCGTCATCGTCGTCGTCGAATACGAATCACGCTTATTTTACTTCTCCTAAGAGAATTGCTGACTCGCCACCTGCGAATGTTCACTCCAACAAACACCGAATGATATATTTCAAGGCTTCCCGCGTGCTACATTTGGGTAGCTATAGCGTCACTGTTTTCCGTTATTGACGAGAGCTCAAACCTCAAAATGATGTAATTTTATTGGGGTGGCTGTGCGCCACCTCCGAGATAGTCACAGGAAAGAGGTTTGAAACACACACGATAGGTAGAAGTGGTGATAATGTCGCTCAGAAAAACGTTGGCCATAATCATTAAACATAACAGGAATTGTTCGATGGCAGGATTGAAACAGAGGAGCCCTTGCACAACACTTCGTTTTTACTTAGTCAGCGTACGTTTACTTCAATTCATTCACTACAGCCAGGATTCTTACCCTTCGCGTAATATTGTTACACGTTGCTGTTGCATTTATTGCTTCGCCCTTGTGGAGAAACTATGATTTTCTTTCCTTACTGTTCTTGACGTGGTGCGCCAAATATTGTAAAGGAGTTGTTCACTATATCCATACACCGGATGAGCAGTCGTGAACGCATTGCAAGCGCGTATCGGATAATTCTAATATGTTTTTTCTTACCGAACGGACCGCATGCAAGGTTTATGTTAGAAAAAAAATTACTAGAGAAACTCCACTAGAATTGTATAAGTATGCGTAAGTATTGGACCAGTTGCTCATCTCCACGCAGCTCCATATCGTTATTAACCATACGAAACTCGGTCCGACCAGGATAAACCCTTATCGGTCTTTATCAACCTTATCGGACTAGTTCGGACCCTTATCAACTCTTGTCGATTGTTATCAACCTTATCAGACTCGATCCGACCTTTATCAACCGTTAGCGGTCCTTATGACCCTATTGCAATGGCTGCTCCTTATCAGCCCTTATCAACCTTTATCCGTCCTTATGAACCATATCAGGCATAGTCCAACCCTTATCAACTCTTTTCTGTTTTTATGAACCTTATGTGGCTTGACCCGACGATCATCAACCTTTATTGGTACTTATGAACCTTATAAGAATTGCGCAGGCTATCATAAGCCGTTATCGCTCTTTAGTACCTCATCCATCCGCATCGAACCATTATCAATGGTGATGAGACTCATAATCCCTCATTACTCCTTATCGCCCTTATCAACTCATTGACAGCTTATCTGTCTGTGCTGCGCGACGCGAAGTGCATGAGCCATCAGAGAACGGTGGTATTTATGTCAGTGAAGGAACGCCGCTACGGAAGGCGCATCCCGTGACCAACGAAACGCATCGGGAAGGGGCTTGTTTGACATTAAATTTTTGCAAAATTGGAATTTCCCTAATGTCCACCCTGCTCGAAGTCGGCTCGGCATGGGCTCCTAACGATGCTTTTTAATCCAACATCACCAAATCTTTCAATAAAAGTTTCGTAGAAACTGCTCTTCCGGCGCATTTGTTCTGTACCGCCGGTACAATGCATTCACATCGTTCAGACATATTCGCCTTCTACAAAGGGGATATGTTTAGCCCACCAATAAAGAAAAAGAAACAGGTGTTTATCCCAGCGATTGAGGCACTCGGCTTCTGAGTGGGGGGGGGGGGGGGGGTCGTAGGTTTGAAGCACACCACCGCCAACGTTCTTCCCTTCAAATTCAGTTTCGATATACATTAATTTATAGTGATTCGTCTTACGTGACAGAAGGACGCACGGACGTGTTTCCTCGTTGGGTAGGCACAGAAATTGCTAGGTATTTAAGATTTTAGACGGGCATATACGGGCGCTAAACCAGGAAAACAGACAACTCAAACGTCTGCTAGTGTCCCTTGTCAATCCTGACGCATTGGGTTGCGCGATCCAAACAGGGTAAGTGAGTTACAGAAAGATGGAGACCTGATGTGATAAACTCTGGGCGGTGACAACTCTCCCTGTTGAAATGTTGTCTCCAAGCTCAAGCTTCACTCGTTCACCTAGTGTTCAGCGCCGGTTGTGTGATGTGTTTTAGTCTTTAAATATAGTGATTACATTACTGCGGATACCGTGCCATGTCATGGCTCATGTTCGTAATTAGGATGATTGGAGTGGTGGCTTACGTCAGAATGAGCAAGCATATTGCGGTCACATTGTGCATGAATGTGACAGAGGCTGTTCGTGGTAGCGCACATGTACCACTTACTGAAATTGAGGCACGCGCAATGTCACGGTTTGGGACTTTGGTGGTCTGCGTTTCACATAGCGCACACCAATAATTAAGCGTCTTAGTTTATTCAGGCAGCGCACAAGCCAGTGTGTGTGTGTGTGTGGTTGTGTGTGTGCGTGCGTGCGTGCGCGCGCGTGCGCGCGTGTGTGTGTGTGTGTGTGTGTGTGCTGCTTCTTTTCCCCCCTTCTTCTTCTTCCTCCACTCTCTCCTCCTCCTCCGATGGGAGACAACGCTTACGTATAAATTACAGTGAAGCGTACAGCTCGGGCGCATAACTGGCTTTGCATATTGTCTCACGGAAGGTAGTGACAGAGCAGTGAACTGCTGACCGACATGGCAATGCCGGCACTTGAGAAAACCAGCGAAAAAGTTGAGACGCAAACACGACAGAAAGAAGAGATACCACAAGGCTTGGCTAGCAACTGACATATATTTGAAAACACGGACCAACCTTCGTACATCAAACTGTCGATGTATGCGCAACGCTCTTAGTAAGGTACAAATTCTGTAAATTAATGAACATGTCATTTTGCCCTAACAACCTCATCTTTAAATTCAGCCTTTTAGGAAAGCTATCTATTTATCGCTCAGAGAGATAAAAGGAATACTTATGCATTTTCCTTCCACTTTTATACTGATATAAAACGCCTAAAGTATTTCTCTTTCGCTTTTCATCCTGCCTCTGCCAAAAATTGTCACATGTTCAAAAAGTGGTGCACAGTCATGCTGACGACAGTGACGACAATGGCGACCAGCTCCTTGAGAGTTGGTCAGCGCACAATCCTCGCGCGTCCGGTCATTGACGCATCGGCCTGTTTGGCCAATATAGACCTTACCACACCTCAACGGGATTTTGTAGACATGTGTCGCGCACTTTAGGTATTTGCGCTTAACGTATTTGAGCCTTGCGCATGCGTCGGTGGTTTGATGTTCGAGGGTTGATCCGTGTTTTCAAATATGTCTCAGTTGCTAGTCCAGCGTTGTGTTGTCTTTTATTTCTGCCGTGTTTCCGTCTGAATTTTTCCGCTGGTTTTCTCAAGTGTGAGTATGAACCAACTGGCCCAGCAAGCAGCACTTCTGCGGCAATGCCGCTAATATGCAATTTCTCTCAAAGCACCCACATTGATCCTACCAATTTCCTATTCGTATAAAGGAAAAAAAACGAGCACGAAAAGAGATGAATACAAGTAAAGTAGTGATGCGTGGCCTTACTTATGGCTACTTACTTGACTCATATACATACTGAACTCAAACATATGCAGAAGTGATGGTCAGTCGAAACGCACGTGGATTCATTTACATCAGATAATCAAATAAAATTCACTAATGTTTATAGTGTATTCGACTCGACCTTGGTTAGCGCTTTAGGAGCTCTCTCAAAATTTGTGCAACGCAGTAATTAGGTACAACTTCGGGCATAAAGGATATGCTGCCGGATAAACGTTATTTGATCCGGTCATTCGCGTACAAGACAGCTTTAAAGCTGCCTATCACTACATTTGTTAGTGGCACAGCCATCACTCGAATATTCCATTAGGTGAACATATGTGTCATTAATATGCTGCAGACCAATTCGTCGAATGCAAAAAGACTCAATCAACTTGTGTGCTTAGATTTTCTGGGTATTTCAATCTCACAAACCAGCCGCGTGCAAGATGTCTGTGTGCGTGCGTGTGTGTGTGTGTGCGTGCGTGCGTGCGTGCGTGCGTGCGTGTGTGTGTGTGTGTCTGTGTGTGTCTGTGTGTGTGTGTGTGCGTGTGCGTGTGCGTGTGCGTGTGTGTGTGAGTGTGTGTGCGTGTGCGTGCGTGCGTGCGTGTTTGCGTGCGTGTTTGTGTGTCTGTGTGTGTGTGTGCGTGTTTGTGTTTTTGTTTGTATGTGTGGGTGCTGGTGTTTTCATTTTTTATTACACCGAAGTTTTTAAAAAATCGAATTTGGTGCATAGCACAATTTTAATCCTAGCACTGGATAACTCAAGAGGCAGACATTACTTGCTCGAAACGTGGAACTGCAAATTCTTGTGATTAAAATTTTACTACTTCAACTTTGAAATGATTGCATTATGACACATATTTAAAGCTGCCAATTGTAGCGTGCGAGTTCGCAAGGCGCATCCATTTGGGACAAGTTCACAGGATTAAAACAGCTTCCAAATATTCATTCCCGAATTGTGCGACGTAGGACAGTGTTGATGTAGCTGCAAAGCAATAAAAACGGCGTTGGCTTTAAAAAAGTAAGTGTAACAACACTACACTTTGCTCTCAAGTTTGACATTGCAAATCTCAAAACACGTTCCGTTCTCAGGAGTTGTTCTACGTGGACATGTCTTGCAAAATAACCGGCTGCAATTAATAAATTGTAATATGTGCCTGAAAGCAATTAGATAAAACCTACTTAGTAAGGTCTCGTTAATTATTTAATTAATAATTTGGATTTACTGTGTAAGTAATAATGTTCACCACTTTTATCAATCCAATTTATGGATCAGAACAGAATTCTTAAAATGCGTAGGCATTTCTATGCCTAGCCAATGAGAAATTCGTCCCTCCTTCATGTAACACGAATGCAATGATTTCACCCCCGTAAGCAACATACCCCTATAAGCAATAAAAAAATGCAATGGCCCATACCCACGTAAGGCAGAGGCTGCCAGCGCTCAGCGAAGTGAAGCGAAGCGTGCTTACATTCACTTAAATCACCCATACAACACACAAAACAGCATACGTTTCAATAAAGAACAAGCTCTAAACAAGCGTCTGAACCACCAATAAAGGATTGGATACCACGCTCAGCAATTGTAGTCGTGGTTTTGCAATAACTTCGCTGGACATCCTGGTTGATAGAGACCGATAAGAGGTGATAAGGGTCGGATGATGTTCGATAAGGCTGATAACGACTGATGAGGTTTGATAAGGGCTTACGCTGGTCGAATCAAGCTTCATAACATTGATAACGACCCTACTCAAAACAAGCACCCGAACCATCAATAAAGCTTTGCATACCCCCTCCCCAGCAATTGTAGTGGCGGTTTTGCAACAGCTTTGCTGGATAGCCAGCTGATAAGGACCCATAAGGGTTCGTAAGGGCCGGATCATATTCCATAAGGCTGATAACGACTCATGAGGGATAACTTACCCGCCGTGGTTGCTCAGTGGCTATGGTGTTAGGCTGCTGAGCACGAGGTCGCGGGATCGAATCCCGGCCACGGCGGCCGCATTTCGATGGGGGCGAAATGCGAAAACACCCGTGTACTTAGATTTAGGTGCGCGTTAAAGAACCCCAGGTGGTCTAAATTTCCGGAGTCCTCCACTACGGCGTGCCTCATAATCAGAAAGTGGTTTTGGCACGTAAAACCCCATAATTTAATTTTTTAATGAGGGATAACTTGATTCTACGAATCAAGTTTTATAACATTCATAATGACCCCGGGCTACGTGGAGATAAGCAAATGGCACAGTGCTTACGTATATTCACAGATCTCCAAGAGGAGTTTCTGCGTGATGTTTCTTTTTAATACTCTGTGTAGTTTTAAAAAACCTGGTATATGAATATGCAGGAACTCGCCAAATACTTTTGCAAACATTTCATGGATTCACGATATCACGATGACCGTGTACAGTAATAGCTACCGTCGTGTGAAAGAAGGTTGTGCGGAGGATCACCAGAGGCATTCGCACCATGCTTTCAACCTATAGTGCCACATTGTTACCTGCGCATGAGTAATTGCTTCCATCTGCCGAGGATTCTCCATCGAGTTATTTTTTATTCCCTTTAACGATATAATGAAATGATATTGAAGGTCGCAGTACGCGTCGGTATACTTCATTTCTTTATCCAAGTGAAAATAAAAGGAATAGATTCAGTCATATAATGTAGTGACGACTACTCATTTTCACGTAATAGTAAAAAAATAGGTTGATCTTGTAACATAAGAAGAAACGCCACAAGTTCATTATATCTAGAGTGGAGTTACACAAGTGAGAAAATGAAATCGGCAAATAGTCGTAGAAACACTGGAATATACACACTCCGGTCAAAAGGCGAGGACAGGTTGTACCACACACCAAGGAGATTTAAAACAAACAGCGCGAGGAAAACACTTACTCGGAGGTCAAAGTACATGACAATATTGTATATACAATGGACGCCGGACATTGTATGTATTGCTGCATGTGACAATAAATTTCAGTCGAAAGTGAGCGCGTTGTCCTGTCATTTTTCTCCATATGTTTCTCTTGCGCTGTATATATAGCCATCATGAATTCATACCGACTCGTTTAACTCTTACTGCCTTTAAAATGAATATGATAATCACCTTGTCACATACCACACTGAGTCCAACACATATGCCTGTACTGAGTTCCGAACCAGTACTTGAGGCCACCGTGTGGTCGAATTTGGACAGGCGTACCGATGAAAAAAAAAATCATGAATGGCATTTTTTAATCTGCATCACTCTTGGCTGGTTGTATTGATTATTAAAATCTCAGTGAACAATGAGCAAGATCAATTTGAACTATGAATAACTATAAATAAACAGTAGACTGTCGAAGTCCATACCAGTTACGAGTACCCGACAATTGCTGAACTGATGGCTTGGTATACTTAGTTTCGTCCAAACACACTCACCTTTTACGTACCCACTCGCGGATCGAAGCTTCCAAACAGACTGCATAATTATTAGAGTGCAGCTCTTAAGTGCTCGTTCATGGCTTCAGCGTCGGTGTCCCTCGGTGTAACCGCGTCGACGTGCTCGTGCCACTGCTCATGCATTTATCATCGTCCTCATCCACAGCTGGCTCCGATGCCGCGAATTGTGCCAGCGTTTCCATATTCGCTAATGACACTAGTCGGGCGCCAGTCGGTGCGGTGATTTCGGTCTCAAATTCTTCGCCTGAACATATAGCGCAATGAAAACACGTATCGAGCTGCGCTCAAATTTTCCATTAGGGAATATCGTAATCGTTGGTCAATTATTTATGTGCCAATTGCTCCGGTATTCCTTCGTTCTGTTCACCGGAAGCTAGACCGCACTTACGACCAATGCTGAAACAGACCGTCGAAAGTTTTATTTCCAACAAGTGCTTTAATCAGCGGTTTGGGGCTCCGATATGCGAACGCTTTAGAAAGCGCGCGTTTGGTTACGCCCACGGTGCTAGTCTAGGGCATTTCATTAGCGTTCGTTAGTATACCAGAGGGAAGCAGCGAGTAAATGCTTGCCAACTCAATCGCCACTATGTTTTATTAGCAACGTTCTCTCGTATGCAGGGTAAACTGGTTTCGCCTGTCAGCGACGAACAGGAAGCGTGTTCTGCACTATTGTAATAGCAGCATACTAAGACTCACGCTAACATTATTCGGAATCATGAATGACAACAAAAAGTTGTTTGCCCAGAACTAATTTTCTTCTATAAATAGCACTGCGCTGCATGGGGCTTGACGGAACAAAAATCGCATTTTTTCGCAATTACCAATTTATGGTCGGGCTGTATTAAATAAAGCGAATTTTTTTATTGTGGGCATTTGAAACACAAAAATCGGTTTAGCTGCACAGAAATACTTACCCCTGGAGTTCGTGGCAATGAATGGAAGATTTTTCTGATGAAATGCCGAAAACTCAATGTCTGTACCTCTCAGCCATCCTGCTCATCCTTTTTCATGTTATTCGTTACAATGTGTAAAAATGGTGCATGCATTTGAAATACATGCAATACTGCGCGCAACAGATAGTCATAATCAATGACAGGAAAGCCAGCACTGCATACAAAAAGAAATTCACGCGGACGCTCCTCTGGTACTGAAGTATGCGTAAACATTGTACCCCTTGCTCATGTTGTTATGGAACTTGATCCTACCAGTAGAAACTTTTATCAACCCTCACCGGTCGCTCGCTTATCATGTACGATAGCGAACATGATAAGGCAGATTTAATTTAGATAGAGTTTATTACGGCACTCGAAACCGCGACCATTGGTGTGGTATATTGTGAAGTTTATGACCCACACTTCATTAAGATACAGTTAATTACGGCACTCGAACCCTCTAAATTTGGTGAGAGTCAAACCCACAACCTTTGGTGGTAATTAGAGGGAGTTAGGGTTAATTCAGTGAAGCTGTTGCAAAACCACCATTACATTTGCTGAAGGGGGTATGCAATGTTCTTTGTGGCGTCCGGCGTCCGCGCATAGTTCCCGGTAAGGTTGGGTATTGCGCGCTTGTATTTCCCGCACTTGTTCTACATTGCGGCCTTCCCTGGAACGTCGTTGTCGGGTGGCAGGGGCGTGAGATTTTTTTTTCTGTTGGTTGTGCTAGTGTTTGTCTTGCTGTACTTTCCTTTTTGCGTAGAGTCGTTGAGTTGTTAGCAGCGTTTTCTGTATAGACGCTGATACTCGGCATTTCGGGGTTCCCGTTCTTCTTCAGTAGGCGGCTGCAGTCGCCTTGGCACCACTGCGATAAATGCGACAGCATTTACCTGCTTACGGGGGTATGAGCCACTGCATTTGTCTTACGTGATGGACAGGTATTTCATTGAGTAGGCATAGAAATGCTGACGCATT
The DNA here is from genome assembly GCF_023375885.2 of Dermacentor andersoni. Classification (NCBI taxonomy): domain Eukaryota; kingdom Metazoa; phylum Arthropoda; class Arachnida; order Ixodida; family Ixodidae; genus Dermacentor; species Dermacentor andersoni. Next base: position 97,817,470 of record NC_092818.1, on the reverse strand, counting down.
TGAAATAGCGTCATAGAAGCGACACTCTATGACACTAAGAACTCAAAAGCAGAAGCTAAACAGCTAATTAAAAGTGGATACAAGTTCCCCTAACAATGATCTTAATAACTGATGTCTTTCAGGTGAATAATCATCTGACCGAGGAGGAGGAGGAAGTAAACTTTATTGCCCTAGAAAGAGTAATTCAGCGGTCGGGCCGGATGTCTTCATCTTCTATTGGTTGATGCCGATCTCCGGCCTGCATGGTTGGCGCCCCTATTCCAGGGCACCACTGAGCGTGGCTGCTCGTCGGGCATGATCCACCATCCTCCGTTGGAGGCTAGGGTCGCCGCTGGAGAGCATGCTCTCCCACTGCTCCACACTCGGATTTTCTATTTTGTGGAATGCCTTATTCGTATTGCACTCCCATGTGATGTGATAAAGTGTGGGTATTGCGCCACACCACGGGCATGTGTCCCTGTATTGACCTGGGAACATTTTGTATAGTTTATGTAAATTTGGGAAAGTTCCTGTCTGCAGCTTTCGCCAGTAAACTGCCTGTTCTTGAGTGAGTGTATTGTGAGGCGGGGGATATCTGATCCTCGTCCCTCTATGGTAATTTAGTATGTCAGAGTACGTTGGGATCACTGTCATGAAGTCCTCAGGATCTCTGTTTAGGTCCGCTCGGTTTGTATGCTCGCGAGCGATCCTATCTACCCTTTGGTTGCCCTCAATCTCAGTGTGCCCCGGTACCCAAAAGATGGTGTGTCTAATGCGTTTATTCTGTTGGCCAGCGCGGAGGAAGATTTGGAGCGCTTTTAGACCGATTCTGCCGTTAATGTAGTTTCGGCATGCTTCCTTGGAGTCTGTTAGAATTATAAGGGATCTATTTGTGCGGTAGCCCTCCACAGCTGCTAGAGCAACAGCCATTTCCTCTGCCTCGGTTACCGTACAATCCCGTGCCGACGCGCAAGCGATTTCCCTATAGTCCGAGCCTATTACTGCCGCGACGACTCTTTGTTCTTTTTCCCTTCGTTCTCGAGGATATACCGCGGCGTCCGTGTATACCGTGTTCGCCTTGGTTGCTAGGTATTTTTCTACATACTTTGCCCTAGCGTTCCGCCTGGCTGTGTGTAAATTCGGGTCCATGTTTCTTGGCAGGGACCCTACCTTGATGGTACTGCGATACTCATCGGGTAGGTTTGCCGTTCTTTGTTCTTCCCTTTCAATTTCTTTATGCCCCAGTTTTTTTAGGAGCTCTCTGCCCGTGGTAGTCTGCTGGAGTCTGAGTAGCTGCGACCCTAATTGTGCTTCTTTGAGCTCCTAGAACGTGTTGTGGAGTCCGAGGGCCAGCAGCTTCTCTGTCGAGGTGTTGGCCGGCAGGTGAAGCGCTGTTTTGAACGCTTTCCTTATGATGGCGTCGGCCTGGTCCCGTTCTCCTTTGTTTGTGTTGTAATATGGGAGGGCGTACGTAATCCGGCTGATTATGAGGCTCTTAACCAACTTGACTGTATCTTCCTCCTTCATGCCACTTCTTTTTTGCGAGACGCGGGTGATCATACGTGCCACCTGTGCCGTCGCTTGCTTGAGTAGGTTTATGGTGTGTGTGCAGCGTTGATTGCTCTGCACCCACATTCCCAGAATCCTGACGGCTTCTTTTTCTGGTATTTTTTGTCCTTCTAGGGTGACGCTGATTTGTTCTTCCGAGCGTTTTCCTCTTCTGACTCGCAGGAGCTCTGACTTCTCCGTCGAGCAGGCGAGGCCTCTTTCCCGAACACATTCTTCCACGCATGTTGCTGCGGCTTGTAGTCGTTCTTCTTTTTGGCTGAGCGAGCCTTGGTTAGTCCAGATGGTGATATCGTCGGCATAAATGGCGTGATGTATGCCATCGATCTCTTCCAGCTTCCGGGCTATCCCAATCATTGCAATGTTGAAAAGGATCGGTGAGATCACGGATCCCTGCGGGGTTCCTTTGTTAGGCCGAAATAAGCTTTTCGAGAAACTTTTATTTTTGTAACCTTTGTTGTAGCGTTCCCAATCGCAACAGTGCTTTATCAGCCGTAACGATGTTATTTTATTCTCTGCTGTTCTCCTTAATCGTTTGCAGAAAGAATTTGATTTAAATTCTCACAGTATCCAATGTCTTGTCGCCATCTGTGATGACCTACTATTTGACATGTCTTTACTGATAGTGTCGCATTGTTTGAGAAAAGAGACTTGCAGGACGCTTAAGCTGCAACTTTAAGAGTGGAACGCTATAGAATTCAGAGATTCCTAACTGTTTCGCACGCTTTCCTGCAACTGCAGCTTATATAATTGTGATGTTTACTGAGAAACACTGGCGGCAAACCCTATGCACGAAGGCGAGCTTTCCGGTAGAAACGTAGCCTCTTCTGTCTGCGGCGTTTGCGAAGCGCTGGCGTGCCGAGATGGCGTGGTGTCATCTTCTCACGCATTTAGTGCTGGAGATTGCCTCATCCCGAGTTTGGGGGACACGTTGGAGCAAAAGAAAAACGAAGCATTCACTTCCCGCTGCCGGCGCTTTTAGTGATGACTGTGAGCGACACTATCAGCCGCGACGGCGGTGTGGACACGCAAGCGTGGCTGGCTTCGCTTCGTAACGCGGATGGGGAAGATATCGTCCACACGGCATGAAACCGTATCTTTCATCCCCGACTCTCAAATTCACAAATGACTTTTTATTGCGGAAGCAAATATATCGACTCTTCAGGCGCATTTCTGCCGTCGCCGTCGCTGTAAGGTGCTGTATAAGGTCCAAGGGCGATAAAATCGGCGCCGTGCGCCGTATACAGTATCTGCGAGTGAAAGCGTGCGAGGGTGAGCCGGCGCTCCGGGCTCAATCTGGGCCCCGCAAGGGAAGGAAACGGGGAGGAAGCGCGCCGTCTACTGTCGCACGCGAGGCTCCGGGGTGAGGGCATAGAGGGAGGGAGGGGGGGGTTCTACTGCGGGCGGCCCGGGTGGCCGCGCACGCCCGCCTGCCCGGGAAGCTGTATCTTGAACACCATCTAGGACGCAAACACAGTCCGCCGCGCCCTGTGTTTTCGCGGCTTAGTTCATGTTGATGCGAAACGCAGCACGAAGGTAAATTTGCTAGCCGCAGCTTCCTCTCTCCAGCGTTTTGACAGCGAGTTTCCGCGGTTATCGAGCGAGATGTGTTCAGTTTGCTTATGCGTGCGTGATACCACGCTTGTTAGCTTACTTAGTAAGCCTACGTTTACGAGTTTTACGGCCGATAAGTCTACTAAGCTTGCTTCGTATAGCTGTATAACAATTTGCTATCGCAATCGCTGCTCCGCCTTTAGGGTGAAACTACGACATTTTTATTCACCATGAAAAAAAGATATTTGCCACTTGAAAATCTGGTAAAGTAATGCTCAATTCTAGCGTAAGCCTTATAATGTCTATAATGCTGAAAAATCATGAGGATATATGCACTTTGTATTCATTAAAATTTAAACTAAAGCTCAATTTCTTGTTTTTCTGAGAAGTGATAAGCTAAATTAGGGCCTTGAAAATGGCCAATCTGTATTGTATACGTAGTATTCGCTCATTTAGGGTGAATTACGCTCTGGGCACTAAGGCAACATCACCCGCAACTATGCCCGAAGATACGAACCCTTGACGCACTCCAGGCGCTGCCACCGCCCAATTGGCGCGCGCGCCTATCCTGGAGGTGCATGCTCATTGGTGGAATGATTGGACACCGGGCGTCGTTCGCGCTCTCCACAGCCGCTTCTTCTCCCGCGAGGGCTGCAGACATGCATAAAGACCAGCATTCCTTCTACGTCATGCGAGAAAGCAGCCAGAGATAGACCGCGCTGCTACCCCAATGCAACGCACGAAGAGAAGCACGAACGTTTCGCTCGCAAACGAGGAAATTACCGTCAAGAATAATGAGGCCGCTATCGAGGCGCGGGAAGCCAGGAAGCGCGAGGCTGAGTAGCTCGCCGCGGAAACCAGACGACGGCAACTATATCAGCGCTGCAAAGTCGCTGGTGCCTACTTCAAGGAACACTCCCTCGACAACGAGTTCGGAGCACCCTGCACGGTTTCTGACAGCCTTTCGTTTAAGTCGCAAATTACTAAAGCGGAGCTCTGTCAAAGGAAATTATCGTGGAGCGCGTAGTACGTGGTCGCTTTATATGGCGTATACCATTTGACTTTTGCAAGTTAAAGAACCCCAGGTGGTCGAAATTTCCGGAGTCCCCCACTACGGCGTACCTCATAATCACACCGCGGTTTTGGCCGATAAAACCCAATAATTTAATTTTAGCTGTTTTCCCTTTCTTCATACTATTAGGTCATGTAGATAAGGAGCCACGATGCAATGCTTCGTGCCACGATATTTGTTCTTTTGTTTCGCAAATCACTGAAAGATGGAATAGTCATCAACACAAAAATATTTGGTGCTGCACCCTACAAAGACAGCGCGAAAATAAAGTGCTGTTCTTTCGTGACAATCTATTCTGGACGACACGTTCAAAGCACGCGGGGTATTGTACTCATACGGAAGAACGTGGAGGTTGCTTATTTCATGCAGTTGTCTGAGATAGCTCTCAATGAAACGTGCGGACGGATCGCTACTGAGAACGAACCAACAACCAACCAATAAGTATTGCACGTAAAACTGATATAACAACACCGCTATAGTGAAAACAAATTGATATCGGGAGCTCTCATACGTCTGATAATACTCATATATCGCTTACATTATGTTAGGCTTAGCTGAGCCTGTATTATGGCTTGGAAAACATATGACAGGGTACCCAAATAAACTAAAAAAAGAAACAAGAGGATCGCCTCTAACTTAACACTCATCTAGGCTCCTAACATTGGGTTTGAGTGCACTTCTCTATTCTGAATATGGTGAAACAGCCAGGCGCTTTGTTTTTAGTTTATTTTTTTTTTGGCGGGGGAGGTGGGTATTATTGTTTTTACAAAAGCTTTTTTTTTGGGGGGGGGGGTACTGTAAGCAAAATTACTCAACAAACTTGTGATTTCAATTCGCCTATGAAACACTACAATCAGTTGATTTCTGTTTACGCATCACTAATTTTCGCCCGCACGATTTTTTCCCAATGGCTCAGTTCATGCATTTTCTTGTAGTTTCTTCTTCGTGTTCTCTCTTTCTTTTGCGGGCGGGAGGGGTGTGTTCTTCCTTTACTCTGGAGTGCCATGAGTATTCATTGCATTCCACTCGGCATTCCGTACAGCAGCGTTCAGAGAAAATGAACATGGGCCCAGGCGAACTGTGCCCAACTTAATTAAAGACAAGTGAACAAATTAATTGACGTTGACACTACTATGTGCTCTGGTAGTTTTAAACGGTTCAGACACGGCATTATGAATGGAGTGTTAGTGATTTTTATGGAGCCGTTTGGTATCGCTCGACTCGTCCTTTCAGATGAAAGGACGCGTTGGAAACATTGTGGTAATAGCCAGAGTCACTACGGCTTGATTAGAGACCGTCGCCTCCATAAAAAAAAACAAAAAACAAATTTCACGCCTTGCCAAAATTTGCTGAATAGAGGTAAAATAATTAAATCTAGGTGTTCTATATAAACGCCCTTAAAGGTATCAATACGAATAAACTTAGGCGTTTTATTTAAAAAACTCAATCAAGTCAACATTACTCCCAGTGCTAAATGTAATAACCTGTTCCGTGCGAAAACAGGTAGAAATCTGCATTAGGATAGAGAACTGAATGAGTTGGTAAAAGTTCCCGATGCGCGTTTGTGCAGCACTCACAAATCGACGAAAGAGGAAGCAGAAACGCACAGGACAGGCGCTGACTTTCAACTGAGACATCTGTTCTGAAAGAACAGTAGGAAAGAAGGCAATCCGTAACCTTTGAAGCCGTCAAAAGCAATTCACCTAAGCAAGCTGGCAATGAGGTAATTGATAGGGACAAGGTGAGTCACCCAAGAAGAATATATACTGCCTTCGCTTTCTATATAGAATTAATGTAGGATTTGTTCTAGCCACAAAACAACAGCATGCAGCAGCAGAATCGTTGAAACAAACACAAATAAACTCCCATATTTCCTTGTAGCAAGCGGATTTGGGCACCGCGGACATGGCCCGACGTTCGTTTGTTTGTTCAGGGCGCGCAAATGCGTAACTCACTTTATATATTTTATTAATGACCTGCTCACTGTATTCAACGCCAATCGCAATTGCATATAGCACAACGTGGCCGAACTGTTGAGGCAGAATGGTGGCTTCTATGGCAACGCTTTTACAAACATGCATTGCAGCCTATCCAGCACCCTTCGTCAACAACATTCTGGTTCACTGCTATGTTTTCAGTCTTGTCTCCTTGCGACTTTTTTTCCCCATGCAATGACATTTACATATGAGGCATGTAGCGCTGTTTTGCATTTTTCAGCTCTGTTTGTGCAGCAGCGTATTTTCCTGGTGCCGCTTTTCTTTTTTCAGTGTTGTCTTACATGTTTATTACTTTGTTATTGGAAACTGACTATACGCCTTATCTGTAAGGTTATGTGCTTCGTCAGAATTTACGATAATATTTCTTTTTTCAGAAATGACTATGTGTTTGCGCCTTTAGGCGGCAGCGGTATACTCCTCGTCGCATGGCAACCGAAATGAGACCACAAACTGTGCCGAAAAACGCTACACACACTCCAAGAACTTGAGCACAAATAGATTTCTGCACACCAGCCAAGGATACCACAGAAGGCAGTACATGAACGCAAAAAAAAAAAAAAACATGTATAAACGTTGACATATGACCGTGTTCAACACTAATACGATGACGTCCTTCATACGTGCTATCATGTGATCATATAAGATTATAGAATATGTGTCGCATGTGTCATATGAGATTCTTTGATAGGGAATAAGGTGCAAAATTTCGCATTGTTATTCAGGGGCGACTCCAATTTTTGTTTTCTTACCTTCAAATAAGGTTCTCTGCAGGTTCGTTTAGAGTCGGAATTTTTCCTGACATATCTACCTCGCTGAGGGACTTGTTTCAGTGCTAGCGACCGCCTTTGTGGGGTTAGGCCTGGTACATCAGCTCGAATATCCTTTCTACTTAGAGCAGAAAAAACTATTAAAGAACTACGCAAGCCGTGCAATCTCATTTCACCTTTCTAGAAATGACACTGGCGTGTTTGAGAAGGGATTAGAGGAGAACTCGTGGAGGTCAACTTATTATTCACCCCACTGTTGAGTTGGTACAACCGTTATGGTGGTTTCAGAAATATGGTACCTGAATTCATGCATAATTGAAGGCTTCTTTGTTGCGGAAAAGGCTTGGCAGTAAATCTGACATCGAAAGTAGCGCTATCGTGCCGACGGAGCCCTCGGAAGCGCCAGCTGCCTAAGCAAGTTGGTAAACAATATTGTTGCCAAGCGGCTACTAGTTCGAAAAGAGAATGTAATAAAAATTATGATCTCTAGGGCGCAACGTCCAAGCTGCGAGATTTATAGAGGGGGTGTAGTGGAGGTGGGGGCGGGGTGTAACAACCCTGGTAACGCAGTTTGCTCAAAGAGATGCCTAGAATCAGACAGGAATGTCTCATTTTGGTATTGGTGACTTCAGCGTCATAGGCCATCATCATAGCAAGCTGGGTTGAAGGCGATGTTAAGTAAGCAGAGGTTCGGGGGGGGGGGGGGGGGGAAGAAGTTCACGAGGGACGCTTAACGCACTACAAGATATGATTTCAGCGTCATCTGCATTCACAACTTTCTCAGAACGTTCTTCAGCTCACGAAAATATGAAGCGTATCATCCTTCCGAAACTACACATTGGTGTTCGTAAATTGCACAATTTTGTTAGGGAAACTCAAGTACCCTCCCCCCCCCCCACCTTCTTAAATCAGCATTTTGAGGAATAAACAATAAATCACAACGTATCAAAAATGATATATTGGGCGGTAATAAGTTACCTGTAGCTGACTATTTGCTTATGTTGTTCATATAGTGGCTTAGCTTTTTCGTGAATACTTGCTTTATTTTTATTAAATTTTTGAACTGTTAAGAAGAAAACAGCACGTAGAAATATATTTATGTTTCACCTAGCCCTCCCAATCACAAGCGAGGAGAAAATACGCTTCAGGCATTCATTCTTGCTTACCTAATTCATCCCCGCTCTAACTTGGGATATATTCTTTTTTCTTCGCATGAGCTTTATACGTATCGCGAGCACTTGAAAGTGGTATTTATGCTCATTCCGTGCTGCTTAAGGAACACCTTCCAGGCTTTGGCGCAGTACGTTCCACAGCGATTAGCTTCCTCGAGAAGCAGATTACGGCGTTTCTGCTCCTCCATTTCTCCTACGTTACCTTTCGTACTGTGAAATCTCGGCGGTTTGAAAGACAAAAGTAGCAGATAGATTGAACACGTCTTGAGAATTTTTGGCGTGACACTGCCGTTCAACCATTTGACGCTGCGTGATGCGTGGACAGCAATACCACGCGTAATTGCGGTCATGGACGTGGTTACCAGGGAAGGCGCACTCCTCGTGGTACGTGCTTTAGCTGTAAAAGGAAGAGACGACGTTGACGGCGACAACAACGACGACGACGACGGCAACAATAACAACAACAACAACGCTACCATCGCGCATCGCAAAATTGATGCCTCCACATGCGAATTGCTTGTGTGAGTGCCATGCCGCCATTAGTAATATACTCTCCACATTGTTGGCGCCTAACACGTCTAGTGTACGCCCAAAGCACGATAAAGGAGCGTTTTTGCTGTACCACCGTATATAGAAAGGCAAACGGGAGCGACACTGGGCTACATAGTATTGCATCTTGCAGGAAACAGCGCGAAAAACGATTAATGAGACGCACACAACACGAGCGCTGCGCTGAGTGCGTCTGAGTATTCGTTTCTCGAGCTCCTTCCACTACAATATAGCGTAGGAATGCTGCTGTCGTGGCTGGAAATCGAGCCCACGACCTAGGGTTCAGCTGCTGAATACTACTGAAACTGGGCCACCGCGGCGGGCATTGACGTGAATAGTTTCTGTGTTAGTACAAGTAGAAAAAAAAAACCATCGCCGTTACTAGTGCGTGCTTCCCGCCGAAACGAAGTGTCAACCCAAGAAGAGGAAAGCAATCCGTTCCGACTTGCATCCTTTCAATGGGTCGAGTGGCAAGGCGAAGTGCAGAGGCGCTCTGCTACCCCAACTCACTTAGCTGGGATGAAAAGGGGCAGCATTCTATTCAAATACGGGCTCCGTTTCGCGCGAAGAAAGAAAAAAGTATTAATACAAAATTAAGCTTGAACTTTTGAGACGTGTTTCTGCCGAGCCCTGTACATGTTAGAATTTGGTTGTCGTGTTTTTTTTCTTCATGTGAAGGACTTGCGCTTCCCGTTCCTCTGTTGCCGTGTCTCAGGCGGAAAGTTTTCTTTTTTCAGTCTTTATTGCATTCTGACTGAAATCTCTAAAGTGTGACACAGCGCGCTGAACAGGAACTCACTTCTTTTTTTGTAATTTTCTCGTCCCTGTGCTGGAAGCTCGATTTCGGATTTGTGGTTCCCGACTAAATATGACGTTTGTGGCAGTCGGCGTTTGAACATCTCTCTTTTGCTCAAAGACATTTGGTTCGTTTTTTCTGTTCGTATGTGAACAGAAAAGGTTTGATCGAGTACGTTGCGCGTTGTGAATAGTACTTTCCTAACAAAAATCTTGAGAGCTCAGGACAGTCCCAGATACGCTGTAGAAACGAAAATGCGCAACTTTCCAGAGGTCAGCTTTAGAGCACCCAGCGAATTCTTCGTAAGATGAGCAAGAAATAAATGGCTCTTTTTTATGCCGCATGAGCTATTCATGGTGAATGTAAGGGTTTTCTGGTTCGCATATACCCGTTTCTGACGCGTCAATTTCAACATGCTCGATGTTCAATCGGTTGCCACAGCACAGCCAAACATCTTATCAATGAGAAAATCGCAACACCTTGACGAATGCTTGCGCACGCACTGTTGAAAGTAGTAAAAGTGCCACGGCAAGAACATACTGTAACGTCGCTACAAATTACTACAGAGAGAGAGAGAGAGAGAGCAAATGATAAATGAAAGGTAGGGACGTTAACCAGGACTGAGCCCGGTTGGCTACCCCACACATGGGGAAAGGGAAAGGGGGCGGAAAGATTGAAAGAAGAAGAGAAAATCCACTGGAGATATCATTCGGTCACTCAGTCCGGGTCACAGACGCTGTCTCAATCCGGTAGCTTTCGAATATCGCAGCAGCGCTTTTGTGGCCTTTTGTAGCTGCGATATGCGAGGCCATGGTCCCAAGATCTTGTTCAAGGTGAATGGTTTTCTATCTAACTGGTTGAGAGCTGTGCAGAGATCTTGTCTTTCATTTTCAAAAGATGGGCAGTAGCACAGTAGATGTTCTAGAGTTTCCTCGACACCGCAGGCATTGCACTCGGCGCTATCAGCCATTCCAATCAAAAACGTATATGCATTCGTGAATGCGACGCCCAAGCGTAAGCGGCACAGAATTGTTTCCTCATTACGTGGAAGCCCTGGTAACAGCCGCAGTTGCATAGATGGATCGAGGGAATGCAATCGATGTTGTGTGAATTCAGGTGTGTGCCACTTTCTCCAATGTCATACGGTGCGCTAGCATGCTTAAGTGTTGAGCTGCGTCGTTCCGCGATAAAGCTACAGAAACAAGGGTTGCTCCTTCGTGTGCTTTCCTTGCAGCTTCGTCAGCGAGGTCGTTGCCGGAGATACCGCAATGGCCAGGCAGCCACTAAAACACGACGTCGTTTCCATTCGCGATCATATCATGGTGCATTTCTCGTATCATTTCTCGTATAAACAGTAAGCGTATGCAAAGCGCCCCTGCAATTGTAATACCACACAGCAGCCGTTATATTCGATGTCGATGCAGAACTCGCTGCTTGCCCATTCACCGACTTCGTAGACATAAGCACCCTTTCAGATTCGCACCATGCTCGTAAACTGCAACAGGAGACATAAAATCAGAAATATAATCCCACCATTTCAATACATAAGCAAAAACAGTTCAGTCTTAGGGCTAAACACCATGAGAGCGATTTAGTGCGCGACGGCGACGAGCGACAAAACTAGCCGTCGCTTGAACAGATCGCTCGGTTCTAGAAATCTAGCAATCGTCGCTCGTCTTGCGGAAGTACTAAGAGCGACTAGCCAATAGCGCGAAGCCGGAACTCGATGTACATCGCTCAAATACTACCGATTGTCGCGCGCAACGAGTAAACGATTGAATTTTCATACGTGCAAGGATAAGAACCTACTGCAAGACCTTCGGAAATATTTTATGCTACTTTTTACAGTAAAATACATCAACTTAAATTGCTAAAGCACGCGTCACACTAGTTTCGACGCGTTTTTGCAGCCCTCATACGGCAACTCCGGGGAGGCGTCGCTCAAAATCGTCACTCGCACGGAATACCACTTGTAGGCGCCGAGCGAACGCTGTCGCGCGCAACATCCCTTATATGGTGTTTATACTTTATTTCAAGTTCAAGATAACGAGCCCAATTGACCTCTTGCAGCATGCAGCTGAATGCCTGCGGCAATGTTTCTAACTAGCACTGGTACTGCACGTAACTTCACTGGTCGCAGATTACCCATGGGCGAGACACCCTCAAGCGCACGGCTTATATATAGCGAAAGCATCCGGCCAGTAAAATGACCCCTTCTCTGATGTGACTCCTTAATTCAACAGCGTTCCGTACAGAGTAGACTGCCAAAATGAATAAATTCAAACACACAAAACGCACGCTAAGCACGCTACACATAGGCTCGGAATCATGGGCTGGCGAAGAAACCATTTTAAGCGTTCCCTCGCCTCACGTCTTATTGAACATACCATGGTTCTGGCAGCGTTTGCGATTTTCGAAGCTCTTACGGATAGCGGCAAGTGATAAAATTGCATGCAGTTGTCGTGACGACTGGCTTTTTCGATTGACATCGGGAGACAGAGCGTGTTTGCCTAGACCGTTGTCAATCGCGTCGGCTAAGCGCCGCGATGACTTCCTGGCAATAGCATGTCATATACGCAGACTGTGCACCTAAGTTAGAATTCACTTACCGTGGAGGATTTGTTGTTATATCCAACGAATGACGAACGACTGTCATGTTTTCGCGGCGACGCGAGATGGCTGACACACGACCTCCCTTGGATAGCCTTCGTTGCAGCTCGCTGGACGGATCCTTTCTCCGGTGTTGTGCTAGCTGTTCCGTTCCGCGATGTTAAACGCGCGCGCGGTGGAGCAACTCCGAGTGAAAAAGTAGAGCGCTCGCTACGGTTTCCTTTGAACTGTCGCTGCCTGCTCTCTTAAAAGCACAACGGTGTGTTCTTTTCGCAGCGTGCGTGAGTGATACATGGCCATGTTCGGGGCCAGCCTCCGACAGTTGAAGCAGGAGATTACGCTACGTTTTGTTCTTTATTGCCGCAAGAGTAGAACGGGCATTCTACTCTCTCTCTGGAGGGCAGAGTGGAAAGTACTTTTCACTCTTTCCGTGATGACGGAGTGCACAATGCATTTCACTCCACTCGATATTTTACGAGAGTAAAACAACGCTTTGAAGAGTAAATCTACCGCTTCACTCCTGCGATACCCTCCCTATTTTTTCGGGTGTGGGAGGGATTCGCCCTTAAATATGATCTTAACACATCGTGACGTGCCGAGACGAAACGCGTTTGTGATGCTGGTGTTTTCTGTAGCTGGCTTGATTAAGATCGACAGATCGGAGTCTACAATGGTCTCCTCAACATCGTAAATTACGCCAGTACTGACTTATTTGCCGAGCAGAATATGAGGGCGGACTTTCATACCGTCACGTTCCGTGACTTTGCGCAATGAGTCCAACGCAGCCACGTGTTCAACGTCAATCGCTAGAACGTTCTTACGGATGTTCCCTCTGATGTCTGATTTCATTCGGAACCAGCGCCTCTAGAAGTGAAGACACGGCTTGCCTGTTGAGGCGTCTCAGGCGAGAACTGGCGCGAACAGGATCTTGAGCACCTCTGTATTCCGCGAATATCTCACGGTGGACTCACTCGAATTCGATAAAGCGCTGAGAAATCTTCGCTTTGCTTTAAGACTCCGCACCAGATCGAAGGTGTCGTCACAAGAATCTTCACTGCTGACATAGTACTGCATGGTGTCGCTGCTGTCAGTGTCGCTCTCGGTGCCGTTGCGCTTCCTGGAGGCAGCCGCCGCGGGCACTGCCGAGTCTGGCGGACACGCGTGAGACTCCATCTCCATAGCAGTTAAGGATGAAACAGCAGTTCACTGGCAAAGTCTTAAGAAATTCAGAAATTGAGTAGAGCTGGAAGACTCGGCATTCTGCCTGAAATGCACTTCGTCTTCCTCCCAGAAATTACTACAAGTTGGAAAATTACCTAGTGCACTACTCAGGTAGGCAGGAGTGTTTTTGCGCTTCTTGTGCGCCTTATAAATATAGGGTAAGAGCTCAAGGTGAACGTGATATGCGACCTTATGAAAAAAAATGTAAACTTTCTTTATTGGTTTGTGAAACTACGTCAATGAGCGCAGTATGATGACAAATCTGGATTGAACCAGCAATCATACGAGATCAACTATTTCATCATTTTCTAATAATTAGGGGGAAAAATTGAGAGGGTATTTGTTATCTTTCGGGCACCTTGGCTTAGAAAGGTTATCAGTGCCTGCTATATGTGTCGTTGTGGCTGTTGTGGCCGCCTTACTGCTCAGCCGAAGGCTGTAAGCTCAAGTTGTTGCAGCACCTCCTGCGTTCCTGTGGTGGCAGATTCCAAGACGTCTCGTGGACTTGTGCAAGCTTTACATGGAAACTGAGTCGACTAAAGTTTATATCCATCTTTGTGCTACCGCGAGTGTCTTTACACAGTTCCTGCTTTTAATTTTACTCCAGCCGTCCACCAAAGGGCTGTAGCGAATAGGTTCTCCTGAATGCTACTTTTAAATCAACTGGAAGGCTTAGCATCAGAACGGAGACTAACATACGTCAGAACTTGGGATTAACAAGTTATTGTCGATGTACTCGCAGAGAACACACATGTAACAGACCTTTGAACAGGAACGCAGTAGTCAGCATTTCGAGCACTTGAAGTTATATGTTCCTTTTTCCTTCTCGAGTAGTAGAATAACCAAATGATGTAGTTTTCGTCCAGTATGTAGGAAGCATGAGAATACATTTTTATTGCCTGTCGTGATTTCTAATAGCATTGCTAGTTCAAGTGCGGGACAATATTTGTAATGCCGGTGATCAAACCACAACTGCATTCAGTGAGGAGCATTAATAGATGGAAACTTTATTGTTTAGCTTGCCTTTCAACATCAGCCTATCTTTTTATCTACTGCAGGACGAAAGCCTCTCCGTGCGATATACAATTACCCATGTCCTGCGCCAACTGATTCCAACTTTCCCCTGCAAATTTCCCAATTGCATCACCCAACCTAGTTTTCTGTCGTCCTAGACTCCGCTTCCCTTCTCTTGGCGCCGATTCTATAAATCTAATGGTCCACCGGTTACTCATTCTACGCATTGCATGACCTGCCCAGCTAAATTTTTTTGTCCTAATGTCAATTAGTATATCGGCTATCCGCGTTTGCTCTCTGATCGACATCACTCTCTTCCTTTCTATTAACGTTGCGCCTAACATTTTATGTTCCATCGTTCATTGCGCTGTCCTTAATTTGGCCTCCGGTTTTGTTGTCAACCTCCAAGTTTCTGCCCTATATGTTAGCACTGGTAGAATGCAGTGACTGTACACGTTTTTTTTTTTTTTCAGTGATAGTGCTAAGCTCCCAGTCAGAATCTGGCAATGCCTGCCGTATGCACTCCAACCCATTTTTATTCTTCTGTAAATTTCCTTCTCATTATCAGAGTCCCCTGTGAGGAATTGACTTACATAAACGTGTGCACTTCTTTACAGACTCTAGCTTTACAGAGTGGCAATCCTGAACCTTTGTTCGCTTGCCAGGCTGTTAAACGTTATCTCAGTCTTCTGCATATTAATCTTCAACCCGACTCTTGCACGTTCTTCGTTAAGGTCCTCAATGATTTGTTGCAATTCGTCGCCAGTTTTGCTGAACAAGACAGTGTCATCTGCAAATATTCAACGTTGGTCCTCAATCCTAAGCCTTCTCAGTTTAATAGCTAGGGTACTTCTTCCAAGTATGCAGTGAATAGCATTGGAAAGATTGTGTCTCCTTGCCTGACCCCATTCTTGATAGGTAGATTTCTACGTTATTCGTGGAGACCCAGGTAGCTGTGGAATCTTTGTACATATCTTGAAAGATATTCACGTATGCCTTCCGTACTCCTTGATTACGTACTGTTTCTGTGACTGCTGGTATCTCTACTGAACCAAATTCCTTTTCATAATCTATGAAAGTATGCTTTGTGTATCCCGGGATACAGTTGTGCCTCCGTTATCCGCAACGTGTGTTTCAGTCGCCTGTTTCCCCACCACCGACGGAACGTTTGACGCTACCGTGGAGCCCGTTCACCTGAGTTGCATCAAGAGGAATGTACTGATACCGTATTGCACGCTGTCAGTTGTTCAGGGACGCACCAACTTATGGGCCGTAAACTGTTCGAGTGAACCTGCAATACTACCACAGGGTCTGAAACTTGCCGCCTACCATGAAGATCACGTGCTATCGCTCGCCATTCTTACAGAGGCCCTTGATTCTGCGGATGAGCGCCATTTCGCTAATGTCTGCCCTGCGGCGCACTCCTCCTTTCTGACTATGGTAAACAAGTCGCTCAGCACTAAGCAGCGTCACGAAGTGGCGAATATTCTGCTAAAACATGCCCGACTGTTTGACTTCTTCCAGCAAGAGGGACCACCATTGTTTCCTCCTTCTCGTATACACCATCGCATCGATACGGGATCTGCCCAACCGCTGCGACAGAAACCATACAGAGTCTCACCGTCGGAACGCAAGGTGATCAATGACCAAGTCCACGAAATGCTAAATAAGAATGTAATCCAAGAATCCTGTAGTCCGTGGGCAGCGCCAGTGATCCTGGTTAGAAAGAAAGATGGTACATGGCGATTTTGTGTTGACTACCGCCGCCTCAACACCATCACTAAAAAGGACGTATATCCTCTTCCGCGTATTGATGATGCTATCGACTGCCTCTCATCAGCGTCTTACTTTTCGTCTGTTGACTTGAGGTCGGGGTACTGGCAGATTCCTATGCACGAGGCAGACAAGGAGAAAACGGCATTTGTAACACCAGATGGACTTTTTGAATTTAATGTGATGCCGTTCGGGCTCTGTAATGCGCCTGCAACTTTCGAGCGCTTCATGGACAACATCCTGCGTGGTTTGAAGTGGGAAGTATGCATGTGCTATCTAGATGATGTAGTGATTTTCGGGCGCACGTTCAGTGAGCACAACGCACGTCTCGATCTTGTGCTAGACTGCTTGGACAAAGCGGGTTTGGTGCTCAACTCGAAGAAGTGTCATTTTGGAGAGCGCCAAACACTCGTTCTGGGACACCTAGTGGATAAGGACGGTATACGGCCTGATCCAGCGAAGACTGCTACGGTGGAAGCCTTCAAGCAACCTCGCCATGTAAAAGAGCTACGCAGTTTCCTAGGGCTTTGCTCGTACTTCCGCCGGTTTATTCGTGGATTTGCCAACATCGCGTATCCGCTGACATGCCTCCTCCAGAAGGGCGTTCCCTTTGAGTGGACTCCTGAATGTGAAGCTAGTTTTCGTGAGCTGAAGTCTCGTCTGACGTCTCATCCCATTCTCCGACACTTCGACCATGCGGCTCCCACAGAAGTTCATACGGACGCTAGCGGTATTGGCATCGGCGCCGTCCTTATTCAACGCGTCGACACCAAAGAACACGTCGTCGGCTATGCGAGTCGTTCTTTAAGTAAGTCCGAGCGTAACTACACCGTTACAGAGCAAGAATGTCTTGCAGTTATTTTCGCAGTACAGCGCTTCCGGTCGTACCTGTACGGGCGCCCCTTCACTGTGGTGACAGACCATCATTCTCTCTGCTGGCTGGTTAATCTCCGTGATCCGTCGGGCCGGCTTGCGCGTTGGACACTCCGTTTACAGGAATATAACTTTACCGTTTCTTATAAAAGCGGCCGCCGACACGCCGACGCTGACTGCCTCTCGCGCATGCCGCTTCCAACGACGGACTGCGACGCGGACAACTTCGACTGCTATATCGCATCACTGGAGCCGGGATTTCCTGATATAAATACCTTCAAGGTCGAGCAACAAAAAGACAGAACTTTAGAACCACTGCTCATTACTGCAAGGCAATCAGCACCATCCACTCGTTTCTGTGTTCGTGATGGGGTTCTTTACAAAAAGAACTATTCTACTACAGGCCCACGATATCTTCTGGTGGTCCCGGAGAGTCTCCGTGTCTCCGTCTTGCGCGCTATGCATGACGATCCAACATCTGGACATTTGGGTTCTGCGCGAACTCTCTACCGCCTCCAAGAAAGGTTCTACTGGCCTAAAATGCGCCAGACGACCGCCCAGTATGTGTCCAGCTGCAGCGAGTGTCAACGTTATAAGCGTCCGACGAGTGCTCCTCCTGGTCAACTCCATCCAGTGCCACCCCCCAGCTCTCCCTTTGAGCAAGTTGGCATCGACCTCCTCGGTCCTTTCCCGCGTTCATCCGATGGGAATCGCTGGATTATCGTGTGTGCCGATCACTTGACACGCTACTGTGAGACAGCTGCAATACCATCGGCTACTGCAACCGAAGTGTGTATTTTTCTGCTGCGTTTTGTCATTCTCCGACATGGACCTCCCAGAGTCATCATCAGCGATCGTGGGCGGCAGTTCACTGCAGACGTGGTCGAAGAGATGCTTCGTCTATGTGCTTCAAGGTTTCGACATTCCACCCCGTATCATCCCCAAACAAATGGCCTTACGGAACGCACGAACAGAACTCTTACTAACATGCTGTCCATGTATGTCGAGTCAGATCATAAGAACTGGGACAGCGTGCTACCTTTCATTACGTACGCATTTAACACCTCAAAGCATGAAGTTACGGGCTACAGTCCCTTCTTTCTTCTCTACGCTCGTCCGCCTCGTTATACACTAGACACTATCTTCCCGTTTTCCAGCCACGATAATCTTTGTATATCAGAGACAGTCTGTCTTGCTGAAGAAGCCCGACGACTTGCTTCGTTACGCACTCTTGTTTCACAAGACCGCTCGAAGGCACGCTGCGACCGCCGACGCCGACACGTGATATATGACCCTGGTGATTTAGTGTTGCTCTGGAAACCAACCAGGAAACGTGGACTATGTGAAAAACTGCTGGCCCACTATGTTGGACCCTATGTTATTACGGAGCGCATCAGCGAATTAACGTACCGCATAGCACGTCTCACATCAAATGGCCGACGGTCAGCAAAGACTGAACTTTCGCATGTCGCCCGTTTAAAGCCCTTTATTTCTCGACAGCCTGTTTGACTTGCCCGGCGGGCTTCGTCTGCGCGGAGGGAAATGTGACGCTCTTAGGTGCATAGTGGGTTCACGAATGTGACGCGCTTAGGTGCATAGTGGGTTCACGCCTCAACAAACAGTATGTGGGGGCACCGAAGGGTAGTGAACGAGGACGACGACGTGTGGCTGGCTGGCTGAGTCTCGACAGGCGCTCAGTTGACCAAGGCCATCGCTCCTAACTCTACCCGGCTTCAAAGTAACGCCTTTTGTGGGCGTAACAATATAGAAGTTGCAGACTTCTCGATTGCCTGATTGATGACATGGGTGTGATCTGTTTTAGAATATCCCTTTTTGAAGTCAGCCTGTCTCCTTGGTTGACTGATGTCAAGTGTTGCCCTTATTCTATTGCAGTTATCTTGGTGAATATCTTATACAATACTGAAAGCAAACTAATGGCCCTATCATTTTTCATTTCTGTAACGTCTCCCTTCTTGTGGATTAGTGCAGTTTTGCCATTCTCCCAGTTTTCTGGAACGCTTGACGTCGTGAGGCATTGCGTATGAAGGGCCGCGAGCTTTTCAACCATAATATCTCCTCCATCTTTGATCAAGTCGACTGTTATTCCATCTATTCCTGCCGCGTTTCCCCCGGTCATGTCTCTCAAGGCCCGTCTAACTTCATCGCTACTTAAAGGAGGAGCCTATGTATCCTGCTCATTAATACTTCGATTGAAAGTAGCCTGGCTGTTCTGGGTACTGTACAGGTCGGTTTAAAATTATTCCGCTGCTCTTACAATATGTTCAAAATAGCGTACCTCTATTTTAGCCTTTTGGCAATATTATGCATTGTGCAATGCCCTTCGCGCTCTTTGTTCGCATCTTACACTTGTGCCAGTAAACTTCATTATTGATCATTATGCGCTGTATATCAGGCTTTCACTTCTTCGTTACGGCAACCGGCGAGCAATCGCATTTCTCGCAA
This sequence comes from Dermacentor andersoni, assembly GCF_023375885.2. Classification (NCBI taxonomy): domain Eukaryota; kingdom Metazoa; phylum Arthropoda; class Arachnida; order Ixodida; family Ixodidae; genus Dermacentor; species Dermacentor andersoni. Next base: position 97,798,064 of record NC_092818.1, on the reverse strand, counting down.
AGTTTTTATTGAATTAAGCTGTGAAGACTGCCTATTTATGCATTCTGCGGCATACTGTGCGTGTTCTGATGGATGAAACTTTTCGCATAAATCAACAGGCGCCAAAACTCAATAATGCATACTTTGAGCACCAATAAACACCTGACTTAAGGCGTCGTTTCGATTCGAAATCAGATGCAGTGCATACTCAAACGAATGGTCGTTTGCAGCAGACTCACTGCAACGACGCCTTCGTTAGAAGTGGCCAATCAACGTGACGGTTCGTTAGAATGTAGTAGCTTTAAGAGCGGATCAAAGTACCGTAACCTAGCTACACCTTGGTGAATGTTTTTTTCTCTATACCACCACATACCAGCACTCGACACGTTCACTCTTTTATTACTGGATTTTACGCACGCAGCCGTTTCGAATGAACGGCCTCGTGGAAAAAAATTCATGGCTCCCAAGATCTGAATTCATAATATATCTCTCAGATTGCTTTCTCCTCAAAAGCATCGTCACATTAGTATAACATTGTTTCCCATATGAAATGCGCTCTGAGGGCTTCTCCGATGGCACGCAGCGGGAGCCGGGGTGACTTATCGTAAGAAATAGCGCTGAGCCTTTATTAAGCGCACAGGCTGTCATACATGGTGCACGAAGGCTAGTGTCGAATTATTTCCGCAAGCATATGGTAATCACCACTGCGGCAACGTTTCGCAGTTTACGCGTGTTAGCAATTTTCTTCAGTGATTCTCGCCCATAAGGGCGATCACAGTTTCTTGGAAAGTTAATCCCCGAAGACTGAACATTCGATATTTTTGGAGAGAGGCCATTGAATATTTCTGAGGGAAATGTTCTCGCTTCTTGTCAAATTTCTCCGCAATATATTAGTGGAGCGCGAATGGTAAGGTGCGTGGGCGAATGGATGGCGTGCAGCATGGTGCGTCCCCGTTGTCCTCAACGTTAGTCCGTGTTCCCTCAGGATACGCTGTGACAGGCTCCAGGCTCTACCGCGCTTGATAAGCGGTGTTCGGGCGCACCAATCGCCTGGAGTTTTTGCAAGGCTAGTTATCTTTCAGATAACCGACACACCTCCCCCATGTTTTCACAAATTTAATGCATCCACGGGATATTTGGCGAGCCTTGACAAATTTACAAAGAAAATTTAACAATATCTACGCGCACAAATATAAGAACTCTTTGTAAACATGGAAACCTCGCCTCAAGTAACTATACCGACCGTGGGGACACCTTTTCGAGATAGTTTCACTAGAAATCTAGGCTGATATAAGATAGGAGACTGAGCAGACCACATTGCACGATGCCTGCTGGTGAAGCGATGTTCCACATCCGCCGTCATGGTCGCGAGTTCCGCGAGCTCTCACGGCTAGATATAGTCCGCATACAGAAATAGCCTAGAAAGTGCATGGGAGGATGACGCTGGCGATAGCCTAATGCTAAAGCACCAAACACCTAGTGTGGTAGATGTGTCCGCGGCTCCCACCTCTTTTTGTCTACTTTTCCCTATTATTTTCACATTTACATTAAAATACCAGTTAACTTGCCCCATGTTTTCTCGACCTTTATTGTCTGTTTGCTTCTAAGGTTGCAAAGAAGAAGAAAAAATGACGCCCCTCGGTTCGCCTTATTTTTCTCGCTCTCTATAACTGACCCTTTGTAAGAGCAAGTCGGAATAACCTATATTCGCAGAAGGCTTAGAAAACTTATTATTTACACCTGCCCACTTATAGACTACCCTTCATGTGTAACTTTGTAAATGCATTTTTTTTGCCCTGCTTCCAGTGTAATTTTAGTGGTACACTACAAGATGTATGGAGTATTTTTCTAAGTGCTTTTAAACCGGAGCGTGTTAAAATTTCCTGTTGTTTCTATCTGTTACGTCCACCATTTATTACGTCGTATTTTACTATCGCAGCGATGAACGAAAGGACATGCAAACAAATGTACTGCAATTAGAAACACTTGCCCTTTTGTGCCAGGGCAGTGTTCGATTTGTACAGTATACGAGAAAGGCCAGATTATTTTCATTAGAAATTAAGAACTCCCAGATACTTCATCAGTGACGTGTGTGGATACACACGGCCTTCAACGCTTGGTTTACACTTCAACAGGTGACGAAGGTAGTGAAGTGGTAGCTTTGCTTGATTGGAAGTGTAAGTCGCAGGGCATAAAACGCTTTTTTCGTAACTCAAAGCTAAACTCCAAGCAACTTTAAAGCCCAGATGCTTCCTACCTTTGCGCTATATAGCACGACTAACGATGGTTTGCAATGCGATCTTGTGCTTATCGTGCAAAACAAGAGGCCCCCGCAGGATTCATTTCATCAACAACATATGCCTAGTAAGTGGAGGATTTAGACTGTTGGAGTCATAATTGTGCATAATGGCCAAACGCTGTTACGTTGTACATCTAGAGTTTTTTTCGGTAGTTAATTGAGTAAGTCAATAACTTGAAAAATAAAACGACTATAAGGAGCTGTAGATGATCACTTGCAGGAAAGCCTACACTGACACCCAAGAAACGCACAGCTACTCCAAGGACAGCAACGATAAGACGAAGACGAAGGTGCAATTGCAAGTGTTAGAGTACTTAATATTTCAAGAGCAAAGCCAACGATGAGGGTGACTGTCGACTGCGTGACGATTGTACGACAGCAGTGATTGATCGTGACAACAACGGCGTTGTCGATAACGAAGTGGTAATGAAGGAAGGACGATGATTAAGGCACGACAATGACGGCAACGTGGCGATGATAGCTGGTGATGGTGCGACGGCTCACATGCCACGGACTTGAGAGATAGAATACTTATCAGGGAAGAAGAAAATTTTCTGGTGACTTTCTTTGCCAAGTGGACATGGTGAGACTAATAGGTTGATACAGCCCACGGGACACAACTAAAATTGTACTAGAGACACATTTATGAGCTGTGGGTGAAATATTTTTTAAATTAATACATAAGCACATTTCCAGAGCATCTGGCATCAAGAACAACTCCTCGAAATTCCCTAGAGATACAAAGGGCTGTAAATATACCCAAAAGAAGAACGATAAGAAATTTTTTTTTAAGTGGAGCGCTGGGAGGAAATTGTTGATTGGGTACGTGTTAGTCATGTGAACATCGCTGTCTTTACTGCTATATTTACTTTGGGGATCCATATGCTGGAAAATGCAAAGTAAAACGAAGTACTTATAAATACAAGGCTTTCTCTAATGAGAGCGCAGCGCAATATATTACGTTGGTGTATTTTTTAAAATTTTCATATAAGCCGTGTACTTGAAGTTGATGTACACTTCCGAAAACGTGCAAAGTGGGACGAATGGTGTACGCCTTTAATTGCGAGGTTCTAAACTATAATTATATGTTGAAAACTTCCTCAATGTTTCAAATTTTGAGTTTCTTCGAACAATGCTGTTGGAATCGAAGCTTCCCTATACAATGCGTCTGGCATAAATTCGAAATTGCCGTCATAATCGAACCAAGCACTGAAATATGGGAATTGTATTCTTTTGTTTTGCTCCTTTACAGGAAATAAATGTAATAAATTACTGCAGAAAAAGATAATGCATCATAAATGTGAGGTTAATACTTGGAAACGCTTGATAAATAACCGTCACCAACTATCGGGTAAGAGCTATGTTTTAAGATTGTCGAGCTTACAGTGCTGGCCACTAAGACCAAGGCGAACGAAAAAAAATTTTTTTTTTATTCACATGATCTCATATTTATGCATATGGGTGACTACAGCGGAAATAACAAATCAACGGCCTTATAACAGTTGATAGTTTAAAGCCGCGAAGCATGATACACTAACAAATGAAAATCAGCAATATATTTCGAAGCCACATGTACCATTCGGCCGTCATAAATATAGGGCATGTTAAGAAATAATGTGAAATCAGCCAATTGGTACATTTTAGGCAATTTATCTGATTAAGACGGCATCAGTATTTGAATTGGCGGTATAAACGTTACCCTGGTGACAGCGTATCGCTATTTAGTGCGCTGCATGAAAGAAAACACTGTTTGCTCCTTCATCGTCAGTCGAGTTTAGGGAACCAATTCGCGCTTGGGACGAAGAATTCCTTTCTCTCGATCGCATCCACCCGAACAGCTCAAGTCAAACCTCATTATTAGCGGAGAAACGAGCCCGGAAGTATGCCGGGATAACTTCGGAAGTATGCCGGGAAAGGTACGGCAGTAAGCATTACGGCCAATCGCCAAAAGTTGCACCACATCACTCTGGTGACACATAACTCAATCATTAGCTGAAGGCCTAATTGTGATTGACCTTAAACGAATCGTGGAACTTAAACATTGGCTTAAAAAAAAATACCTTCTTATAATGGTGAGGTATGCTAACAAAATGTTCACACGACGGTTACGAGTGTGTAACGCGAATGCTTAAGCGTTACCCTGTGTTGTGGACTATAGGTGTTTTTATTCTCAATCTCGAGCTCGCTAAATAGCTTGGAGGCGTGACGGTCTTTCTTCCTGCATGGCATTTCAGCGTAAATAATCTTTTATAGCGTTCTAGTTTACACTACCACGCTCCTTTTCGATGCACGAGTGTTTGCAGTCTTTCTAAGCAGACGCTGGTGCTGACGGGTGCGCAGTAGCCGGCCACGCCAGGCACCACCGCCGGCTCTCCTAAAGCGCTGGTTTCAAATTTCATCCAGGTAACGCGACGAGATGCCAAAATCCCACGTCGTCACCGACTCACGAAGGGAAAGCCGGGACGGCAACGCAACGCGGCAAAACTTCCACGTTACATGATGGCGCAATCAGTGGGCTTCACCGCCTGAGATGCTGTAAGGCCAACGCCACCTGGCTGGGTTACACTGAACTAAGCTTTGCATGAAGTTACCGAACACTCCTCACTCGCTGGCCGAAGCATCGCTTGCGCTTCCCACCAATGGAAGCGCACTTCTGTTGGTGCTTCTCTCTTCTGGTGCTTCTCTCACCTCTGCCACCTTTCTAACTGTGGACGCCTCCAAGGGCGCGGCGCTGAGCAACGAGCTAAGAAAAGCTAACGCTTTAAAATAGCTATGGATCAACAGTGGATCTAAATTATATTTGAGGATAATCGTTGAAGAGATAGGCGGGAGCTCACCACATCAAGGCAACCTTTATTTTTCAAAAAGAGACAACCCACAGCGTCAGACAACCAGCAAACTTAATTTCTCGCGAGGCTTTCGGAAATTCCTATTCATTAGCCAAGCTTGTGGCCCGAAAGTTGAGTGTGCACGGCACACGGGATGTGGCAAGCTGGCTACACGTGCTAGTTGGTATGTCGAACAGCCGGATCCTTAGGAATGTGCAAGCAGAGGGAGTTTAAGGTTGGGAACGTGCGCCGAGAAGCGCGAGGTTCCTAGGCCAGAATTGTATAAATTATTCAGCTCGTCCTCGCGCACCGAGCGGAGTTCAGACCTATGCGTAGCCTGGAAACACCTGAAGATTAACTAGATGGAGAGTATCGAGCGCTGATGTTCATTGATTTTAAACACGAAATGTCAAGGCTTCAAGAGCGCTTGATCAGGCCCTGTTTGAAAAGAGTACCTGCAGCTTTTCATAACGACCGCACCCTTGTTATTGCAATCGAGGAAACATTTGTACTCACTATATATATGTGTACACTAAAGACAGACGAGAGCGCAGTTGTGTTTGATTTGTCACGAGGCCTTGTTCACTTTCAGTGTGTTCGAAGACTTTCTAATGAATGTTATTTTTCACTCCTTACGACGCGGGGCTCATAATATTAACTTAGAATGTTAAACTTTTGTTTGCTTCAGTGAAAAAAAAAAGGTTCTCGTGAACCCCTCACTGCTGTGCATAAATATTTACTTATTTAGGACTCCTCACTAAAACGAAAGTGGGGCCATCGGTATTACCCTTCTTTTAAATGACACATTGCATATGTGTTGATTAGAAAGCTTGCGAGTTGTCTGAGAGACTACGCGTTGCCCTGCTGATTACATCTACGTTTATCTTATATGTATTCTCAGCAAATATTACTTTGGGTTACTTCTATATTTGATTTCTTTAGTTTACAAGACTATGTCTAAGTTCACAGTCGTAGATGCTTCCGCCTTTCTCTCTTCCATAAAATATACCACCACAACCCTTTGTTGAAAGAACAGCTTATCACCCAACCGTCTTACATATTACATCGCTGTGATCACAGTTTCAAAGTTGGTGTGCCGTCTTCACGTACTAAACTTTGGAGCATTCATTCCTAGCACAAGCAAAGATTAGAACCACCTTTCCGCCACCGTTGCAGCCATCCTGGATACTCACACCTTCAAAACCACCATTCATGAAAAGCCACGTTGAATAAGTCTTTCTGTCTTGCACAATTTTCTTGTTATGTTCACCCACTCCTTTCTGTAATGCCTTCGGGCCTTGAAAGTATCTGAAAAAATAATAAATAAATAAATAAATAAATAAATAAATAAATAAATACAGTCTGCTGAAGATATAAACGCACTGTCAGAATGAATCAATAGAGCTGGATTATCTTCCAAGCAAAACACCAACGTTTCTTTGCCAGTGGCATACACACAGATCTTCATACATAAAAACTCGGGGCAGTCAAACGCCAGTGCGCACATAATTTGAGAAAATTTTGTACCTTCACAAGTGGATGTGCCAGAAATGAGTAGGGATAGAAGGAAAAGCTAAGCTCGATTTTACTCACATTCCACAGGCTATCTGATCTTCATCCTGTGCCTGTGAACGCAGGACTTTTTGTTTATATCTTCATGAAAATAATCTGTGCAAGGAGCGTTTCTGTAGTTAGCATGAAGGGGATACAAAGAAAAATTGTCTGCTACCGGCCGTGCTTTCTGACACGCTTGATATGGCGTGTGCCTTTATCACCGTTACTGGTGCCTCTTTTTAACAGTAGTTATTGCACGTGATTATTATTCGCAGCGACTGTTCTCTTTATTTATTGACTGGTGAAAGCCGGTTGCCTTGCACAATGCATGCCTCTCGTCGACGCTGCTTGGGTTGGTAACACCAATGTATTCGACTGCGATCTAATAGATTGCGCAGCGGTGGCTAGGTAAAACGTTAGATGGGAAGGCCCATTCGAGAAAGAGCGCCAGCGCCTCACGTACTGCTGAAACTCCGGAAATTGTTGCTGCAGGGAACGAAGCCGATTATCACACGCCTACACACTGATTATTGCCCGGGCACAAGGGACAGTTTTGTAAAGATGGCGCAGAATACAAACGCACTTTTCACGCATGCATGAATTCTTCGCCAGTGTGCGGAGAGGAATGGTGTATTCGACAAGTGCCGCAGGTATTTTATCCGCTAGTGCGGTGAAAGGCTTGTGCGAATTGACTGAAAAATGTAAAAATCATATATAGAGAATGAATACACTGGCTAACCATCCTCGGTAACATCTTGTTCACAACCTATGCGCGCAGACAATTCTTTGTGCGTGTATTTGTGGTTTTTGCTGTCTAGTTGTCTTTGCGAAAGAGGGGGGGGGGGGGGGGGCATATTGGACAGCGTTGTGAGATTACCGGTGACTCCATTTGGCTGCCAAGGTCTTTCTGTCAAGTCAAGCACGCTTAACGCAGTTTAGTCACAGTTACATATGCACCGTCAAAGCGTCAGACGGGTGATGGACACACCAAACATCCCATCCAGCTTACAGCACGTGTCCGTTGCTATGACCTCCATTACAACAGGCTTGTTTCTTGTTATGTGCGCTTTGTGCAGACGTGATGAGACTCGATCCTCTCCTGTGCCACTGTTCCCATTTTGATAAACAATGTCACGTTCTTCATTGTTTCTTCAATAAACTGAACTATTGACCTTTTGCAAAAGCAAAATATTTTGGGATCCTTAACTCACAGATCGTGAGCGCGGACAAGCGCACGAGCTATTGTACATTACCTGAAGGCGACAGACTCGAGTACCTCACTGCAGTTACGCGATACCTTGCTTAGTGCGTATACGTGATCTAGGCTCACGTCTTCTCCCTGTCTCCTTGTCTTGCACTCTCAATATATATATGTAGTCGATTGTGTCGAGTTCGTAAGTCGCTATTTTTTGTTTGGCATGATACTGTCGTAGTATAACAACGCTACTACTAAGGACCAAACAGAACTGCGACTATCAAACTATAACAAACAAACCTATTTTAATTGATTAGGTAAACGTCGCCCTATTGAACCTGAAACAATTTCTTACACCACAGCACTAATAAAGAGGAAACAATATGGAGGCGCGGCATGGTCATCTCATTTTTACGGGCAAACAATTCAGGTAGGAAGGAATTAAACTCCCCATAAACAGACGAAATGTCGAACCATCTCACTAAATGCGCGCTCATAAACAAGTAAGTTGTATTGCAGAAAAATTATATGGAAACGCCAAAGTATATAATGAAAGCCGGTATGCTCGTTTTTGCAAGACTATATAAGGCTATATAATGGAAAAGAAACACGCCTAGCTGGTTGTTTTTCTACGCTGTAAAAGTTTTATTGGCAATAATGATTTCATGCTTCAAGCTGCCGTGAATTTTAACTGTCGAGGCGTTAGATTTTTTCACACTAAACGACTCTCAGCTAAGTGCGCAGCGCGTTGGAAGGGCCGGCGCCAGAGCACTCCTGCAGCTATTGACTGCCGTGGGCGCCTTCGCCGCCTAGCTTCTTTTCCCTCTCCCCCTCTTTGTAGCGCGCAGTCTCAGCCGCGACAAACTCTGGCGTTGTCGCTACGACGATCACATTAAGACTGTCAACCACTAGCGGGAACGGGCCATTATCGATCGGGCCGGGTGCCGTTCAAGCGTTTATCCAAGGCGTCTCCTCTCGGCCTTGTTGCCTTGTGTTTGCGGCATCGAGGTTTTCTGCCTCGAGGAATTTGGCAGCTTAATTGGGTTTCTTTCGAGTTCGAGCCCGCCTGTGGGCTGACGTCGAAAGATTAAATCAACAAACCCGTGTTCGAAGAAAGACTCATTGTTTAGGCCACCTTGGCCCGGCACTTGAAAGTCAGAAGGCACTGTTTTTCAAGGGGCCGAGGTGCGAGTCCATGCTGCTCTTTTGTTGCTTGTGAGCACATGGCTTGTGAATACGTATTATACCCGTAGTGTCATGTATCGTCTAGGGTTCAGGTATGGGCGCCTCGGAGAGAAATTGAGGGCGGCGAGCAATTATTTGTATTTCACGTGCCTAGTATGCTCTTATGCTTTTCCTGTAGCTTATGAAATATATGGTATAATCTTGTGACAAAGATATTTTTTTACGGATAATTTGATTCATCCTTTGCTGATAACCTGTGGACTTACAGAGTCGACGATAATTTAGCAAATGAGAATTGTGAAGTATGTAGACCGCAGTTCCAAATTTCCTCCTAAAAATTAAAGGTTTTCGGAGATCGTAGTGCTGAATAAATATTTTGCAATGTTAAGAGAGACAACTCTTTCAACGCTATAATATTTAGCTGATATGGGCAGCCACGCAAAATGCAGCAATCCTGTTGACGGCAAACGTAATTCCATGGTTGTCCGCTTGACTTATTCAACGAAATCCCGAATATATTGGTTCATTAGCAGCTTAGACACTATGTGGAAATAAATTCACATGCTGAGCACACACTAAAGAGCATGACTTTTATTTTAGTGTCTAACTTTTGAATGGCGTGACCTAACACAGAAGCATAAAAACTTAATTACCTCATTGAAATCAACCCTAATATTCTCGCTTTTCTCGTGCGGATTGTTTTCCTTGCGGCTTTTGTCACACAGTTTTGCAGAATGGTTCTTTCAGCAACGAAGTAGTTACTCATTTCTACCATACATAGCTATTGGCATTTACATGACGTTGTGTTAATCACAATTTGACGCTTCTTTTAATACAGGCACCGCATACGTAGAGTAATGCTATACAAGACGGCAGCTTACAAGTGAAAACCCTATGTTATGAAATGCCAATCCTACACAGTTGTTGGACATACCCACTCCTTGGAGGAAAACTTGCGTTCCGTTACGACAGACATGGTTGTTACGTTTGATGCTTGTTAACAGGCCTGATACACAAAACTGTTTTTGTCTCTCAGTTACAGCACTTTCGTGCGAAATCATATACTGCACAAATCAGTAAGTGTGTTAATGTTTGGTCAAATTACCACAGAAAATAAAGGCGTTCATTATGCCTCACTTGTTGCTCTATAGTGAATGCGTATATTAGCAGTTGTGTGATGACGCCATCAATCAAGATGCATTGATCGCTCGAATTGTTAAATCATCCAAAATTGGCAAACGTAAATATTCGGTTAGCCAAGGGTATATCACGTAGTCGTATGATAAAAATATTAATGTGTTACACCCCTACCACATCAATTTTGTACATTTTTTCACGTGTCGCAGTGACGAGGTTTGAAAATAGACAGAATATTTGCATGAGAGAGCGATACCACACTAAGCACTCACCTTCGCTTGCTGAGTTAATGTGGTGGCATGATCAACAGACACGGCACACCTAGAGCTTTTGTCCCCTGCCACATCTCAAGGAATTATCTGTGACCACTTAATACGCTGTTGCAAGACGCAGGGTTACAGTCGCGAGCTTCAGAAACTGGATTGTTTCTTAAGCAGTGTAGGTTGATTGATTTAGACATTTGGCCAGATAAATGCACGAACAGTATTTCATGTTATATTCAAAGTTCAGGCAGTCACACGTAATTATCTATGGTGCAGATATATAGTGGTTGGAGCATTCTCAAGATTAGCGTTTTGACAGTGGGATCTTAATAAAGAATATGGTCCGGTATTATGAAACCTCAATTGTAAACACCATAACACGCTCTACGCCTTGAGGTGCTCTAGATATTGCACCTTATAGTGGCTCCTGTCTCTACAGCGCTTTACAGGTTAAGAGTTCGCTTTTAGAGTTGGTAAAGTGGAAAGCAGGAAGCGAACGCTGTGACGTTACTGTGAGTCGAAGGCTAAAAAAGCACGGAAACCCAGACGACTCGGCGACGTCCAGTACTGCCGCGGATGGATGTCGGTGCTTCATTTTCGGGAGTGGGGTTCGCGTGGGATTCCAAGGACGGAACCATTGGCTAGTCTCTAAATCGGTCTGTTTGTCTATACAGGCCGTAGATGAGAACGGAAAGAAAAAGTTAAACGTGAGGTGCGACGAAAATAAAGGAGGCTGGTAGGGAGACTCTTACACGGCCATGAACAACACGGGAAAACGGGCAGATGGAATGAAAGCGGGCACACTGGCTCGTAAACACAAGAGAAAAAGAGACAGTATACAGCGAAGAGGCTGGACGAAAGAGTTGGTCGCCCATGTACGTTATCCGACTGCTTCAGATTAGGGCAGAGCCTTGGCGACTCGGGCAGTAATGCGACAGCCAAAGAGAAAACAAAACAAAAAGCAGAACCAAAGCGGTAAAATAGTAAAATAGTAAGTAAATAGTGTGAGCAACGAAGCGGCGTATCCAAGCGAAAAGGACGACGGGAGCGATTTAATGAGGAAAGTTTCGGGTAAGAGAACATAGACGCCTACAGACGAGCAGAACCCTATTTCGAGCCAATCGGTCTTGCTTTTGGGTTCTCTGCTCCCTTTAAGGGATGGGCCGAGAATCTTTCTGAGCGGACGGGACGGAGGTGTCTGTATATATCTGAGAGTAAATACGCGGCTGTTCAATTTCCAATTAGAGGCAAGGAAGCTCCCATGCACCTCAATTTTCGTGTACTTTGCTCTGTGTGGTAGTTTCTTTGCGCAGGTGCATCATTGTATAACACAGAATGAGCCTCCCTGGCTCTTCGAAGAATCTGGCTGCAGAAAAATTACTTTAGCTTAGTTTCAGATGAACACAGCTGCTTCTTTAGCACTTACGCACTGAGCGAACTTATACCTTTGGTACTCAAGCGGTAAAAAGGAGGTAAATAAAAGGCTAAAGTACTATTATCCCGTCCTAATCTCTTATGAGGTGTGTGTGTGTGTGTGTGTGTGTGTGTGTGTGTGTGTGTGTGTGTGTGTGTGTGTGTGTGTGTGTGTGTGTGTGTGTGCTTGCGTGCGTGCGTGCGCGCGCGCGCGCGCGCACGCACGCACGCACGAGTGGGTGGTGACATGAAGCGTACCAAACATGTAAAGACTTTCTATATTGTATTGGCCCACCACTTGAATTTTCTCGTTTCATGTGAAAAGATTTGTACGCTATCCTAAAAAAATGCCGGTTTTATACGACTGCTCGTCGTCTGTTAGGCTTCAGTGACATCTATTCAATTTCAGCATTTACAAATTGGAGGTCACATTTTTTGATAATCAACTGAGTTATCGAAACTATCTGGCTTTGACTTTTTGTGCAAGTGTAATGAAACACTCTGTTAGAGAGCTCAGAAAGCGTCTTTCTGTTTACCATGATTCTTTTAGTAGAATTATATGGCATGGCTATGCATAATCATCTTTTTTATTATGTAACTACTATCGGACAATTCTCTTGAAGTTACCGATATTAGTGCGAAAATATTAATACGAGACCGAGGATTATATATATAGAACACAAATGGGTAATGCGCTCTTAAAACAGTTGCACCCTTTGGGTCGTATATTTGTCCCACCACAATAATCGTCATCTACCTTGCTTGCGTTTCCTTTCTTGTAAACGCTGCGCTCGCTACTTTCCTTTCGAGAATGCTGTGCCACGCTGATAGCGCGCGACTTGGAAGTACCGGGCTCGCAGCGTTAAAGAAAGGAGATAAGGGAAAGACAGCTGGCGATTATTGTTCTGGAACTAGATACGCCCCAAGGGGTTCAAGCTTTTTGAATAGTGTGGTAATTCTCCCGTCTATGCAATGAAGAAGCACTGACAAACACACATGGCTTCCAAGTTTTGGTGATGCTTCGATACAAACAGCTTTAAGTCGGAAAGCACGCACACAAGCACACAGGCACGCACACGCACACACGCACCAACACGCGTTCGCACGCACGCGCCCTCACATGCAGCTTGCGTGGTTCATCGCTGTAAACACAGAACCCGTACTTATAGTGCGTTCTTTTACTTGTTTATCAGTGTTCTGACTTTCATTAGCTGAGCATGAAATAACTTTTCCAAATATGCAAGGTGTTAAATGTTGTGGCATGCCTCTGCTGTTTGCATAGCTTGCAGTGAACGATAAGCTTGAATGCGAATTTTTTGATGCTACAGGGTGCCAGCCATACTCAGCACAGGGAAAAACAGAGCTGGTAGAGGAGACTCTCACCCTATCTGCGTTGTACACTACTGTAGCTTCCTGCCCGTACGAAACGAGCTTTACTACTGCGTATAAGAAACATCGTGTGCTAAAGTAAAAGACTTCTTCGCACCCCTCTGGTTGTCACTTCGAACTTGGCATCATCTGGCAACTATGTCGCTGTTTCTATTTACGGATGTTCTTCAGGCATACTCTTGAAATAAGACTGAACTGTAATTATTCCAACGAATGATAATGACTTGTGGTTGGAAAAGTGCTCTGGGTGGGGGTAGGGGGCTGCCTTTTCTTTTGCACGTGCCTGTGCATGTAAAGGCCGACGGGATAATGCGTGAGGTCACTGTTGTGTTCGCTATATGCTTTGACCTCTTTGAGTTGTTGTTCATGAAACTAACTGATGGTATAAGCAACTTTTGCAGCCTTTTAGAAAGCCTTACGTAGCGTTGCCTGTGGAATACGCTTTGGTGAGGGAAGCTGTGCGAGAACATTTTCATAAACGCACACATATTGTAACCTGTTTTACGAATTGCAAAACTCCTCGAGCATTTTATTGTTTGATAGTAATTTTACCGTTCCAAGAATGCAACTGTGAATACGTAGCGTTCGTGAAGCTATTCCAAAAAAGCAAGTGCTATAACACCTATCGTTTTGGATATCTTTTCTATAACGTATCCGACATAACTACGGGGCAACTAAGAGTATCTAATGAGTATCCGACATCAGTAATTTTTCGCCTTTCCTACAAGAGATATATACATGAGGAAGAGAATCATTTGGCGGATTATATAAGACACCAGCCACAAATGCAACATCTGTCTATCCAATTCAAACTCTTGAAACATGGAAGAGCTCCAATATAGCCTAGAAAACCCGCGAAAATATAGCCCCCAGAAAACCCCCACACTTAGGTTACAGCATGTAATCCTCCAAGCGACTCAGGCGGAACGAGTTGCAATTCTCTATAATAATATACGAAAATGGCCGCCCAGCCTCGCAGCTATCGTCGAGCCAGTTGCGGGGTCAATGGCTACATCATAGCGCGCCTGTGAACCGGATCAGATCTCACTATTACGTACATTCTCAGCGACAGCGCCCTCAGATAATAGTGGTACGAAAGTCGACGCGTATGGTCATCGTGGGACGTCACGCAACGACGCTTATAGTCCCCACCCATAGGGGGCTGCGGTCGCCAATGCGAAGCGGCTGCGAACGTAAGGTTAAAGGTGATTCTTGCGACCGTCGCAGTCACAGTTTCTACCAACGTAGTTTCTATGATGAGATAAAGCAGAGTTACATTTCGGAAAACTAGTCGAATAAATAGTCGAAAAGAACGCTATAATAGTGAGTCATGTGCGGCCGCAACCGAAATGTAAGGATTTTGCTACGTAGTCAGCTCGTCTCTGTTTCACATCACGGACCAAAACAATTGAGTGGTGTCGATGTTAGGGGCTCGTTCTATTGATCTTTCACGCCTCATCCGCGTGTGGAAGTGGTAGCTGGAAGTGGGAATGAACTTTTAAATGCGTTTTCGTTACACTTGCGTTAAGAATTTAGGTGGGAGTAAATATTATTATTGACGTGAAAGCATCAAATGGCCCGTTGAGCAAAAAAGCCGGCGTCAGTAACAGCGAAACGGCACCTAAACTCCCATTGGCTGTGACGCCACATCACGAGCTCGCCTCGTCACGAGCGCGCCTCGACGGAGCAGAGGGGGCGAAAGGGAACACCTGCTGCCGCGATAACCCCCTAGGCGTTGTGTGAGGGAAGAGGGCATCACCGCGACGCCACGTCACCCTCACTCTCAGAAGCCGGCGCGCGGTTCGTATATCTTTGGCACCCTCACTGGCCTTAGCTCCTGCGCGCAGCCGCCAGCCTTGGTGGCCGCTGCTGCTTCCTCGGTCTCGTCGCGCTGGATGTCAGTGACATTTCACAGCAGGCTACTGCCTCTTGCTGGCCCGAGCAGCACGTACCGCTATGCACGTACCGTATCGCAGCGCGAAACCCGAAGGACCACTCAGCGGCGTTCAGTTGGACATTTATATTTTCGCATTCACAACTCATAAGTGCTCAGGTGTCCTCGGATCTATCGCTTGTCCGATCCGAAACAACGCCAAAAAGAAGTCCTGTTGCTATGAGAATCAGCAGACGACGACCATTCCCTCCTTTACTGCTATCCTTCTACCTCCTCCGACCAGAAAATATAACACAGCCAAACTACGCCAGGAACGGAGATTACTGAGAGAGCAGTAATTCTGAGTAGCGAACGAAGAGTGGTCATGTCAGATGAATGCGGTATTTTATTTGTAGGCTGCTCAATATTTTCATGCAAATATATTGAAGCTTTTTTCGCAAATATACCTCTTTTTGCTGTCGTGTTTCTGGCGCTAAGCGGGTGCCAGCAGGTTAGGTTGGCGAGAGTGGCTGACTGTGCACGCATTTTACGCTTGCGTTAAAGGCGTATGTGTCATATACACAGCCCGTATCCCGCACTTTACTTGTGGACTCAATGAACCTTTATTGCTTTGCTTCATCGTCACCTTGCGCACGGTTACAAATAAAGGTACTGACATTCTTGCCACAGCGTTTAACGCACGACGCAGAAATGAGACCGGGGTAATAACGTTACGTGAATGTCGAGGCCACTGTAGGAACAGCAAAGGTGTGTGGCGAAAAGCAGTTAAAACAAAGCGATCCGCTGTAGTTCCCTTCGGCGCGACGCTCGAGAGGGGACTGGGAAGAGCACGGTTGCCGTGGAAACGGACACTCACCAGAAATAGGACCGCCGAGCCACACAGCGAAGATGGGAAACAAGGGTGTGGCGTCAAGTCACATCGAAAGGAAAAGAAGGCCGGACGTTCTCGATTGAAGTCGCGTGTTCTGTGACTGAGAAAACTCGCCCCAGGAAAGCCTAAAATAGTCGCCTTTTCATCTTAGATCTTGTTGCGGTGAAGCGAAACCCTATCGTTACGTGGAGGCGGGGGAATTGATCCACGCTGAGCATGTCATTGCTATCAACGGGTTGAGGTGGCTTGTATGTCCTGAGTCGTCTGTTACTTTTGCTGCACTTCTGTTGGGGACAGATATTTCGTGGTGGCTTGAGCGCTGGCCTAGTAACATGTCTGTGGACATGTATAGCACGGTTCTTGCGTCATTAGTATAATGATGCCTATAAGGGCGCATCCTCCAGCATTGTCCCAATCGCTTCTACCAATTAGCGCGAGAAGAAAGCCAGCCGCATTGGTACCGCAGGAAAAGCGGCAACGTCCCACGAGATAAATATGAACTTGCCTTAGGCGTACGATCTTGCAGCAGTAAATAAAGAAACTCCAATGGGAAGACGAAGGCGCCTTTGGTGCAACAGCAAACTATATATTGCAGAATATTAAGCATGACACGCAAATAGAAAGTTATACAGAAAGAAAAGAAACAAAAAGAAAGAAAGAAAAAGATTATTTGAGGAGACATTGGTGCCTACATGTGGCGCTGGCCACATGTAGGCAATAGTAGCCGAAATTGTCACGACAGAAGCTGCTATTGCAAAAGAATGTATAAACAACAACAGAAGGGTAGCAGTATTAAATCTTGCGTACACAGGATAATAATGTGCAAGCAATATAATACTTGGGCAGGAGCAAATGAGGTCTCTCTCAAGCGCTACATTCCACGCCCAACACTCCCGTACGCTTTCTTCCTACCTTATAGTTCTTTAGTTATTTTTCTGTTCGGGCCTAGGAAAGAAGCCTTCTATTTAAAAAATAAAATAAAATGGAGACGAGAAAGACCGAGGTATCCAAAACAAATGCAGGCAAAACGGCAGAGGCAGGGTCACACAGCCGATCTAAAATCGGGAGCTGGATGAAACAGTATTTTTGTTCGTCCATACTTCGTAAGTTCGCAAGTATTGTTTGCCGTTGATAGTGTGTTGGACGTCACGATTAGTTTGCTCGTACGAATGGTTTTAGCGTAGGAACGTTTTATTTGTATTGGCTGACGGGGCGAAATCAAAGAGCTTTGCTTTCGTCGATGTTATTTGTCACTAGCATTGACCGCCTTCAGTAATTATGGGTACACGAGTAATTATGGGACCCGCAGAAATTTTCTCTTTAGGACAATTCTGCTGTTAAGACTATTTTTCGAATACAGACCATGTGGCGCACATGTAACATACCATGCGACGCACATGTGAACGTAGAGATATTTTTAAGCTAACTAAATTACAAATACACGGAGACCAGCACGCGTAGAATTACGTACGAACAAAATGCGGGTAACGAAAAGGCTCTCATGAGTTCTTACAATCTCACACTTGTTGCTTTTGCCTTTTCTGAGATTTCCAACACGAGCCCTTTAGAACGAAGTATGCTCAGCGCCGCAAATTCCTAAAATAGAAATTCGGGGATGTCGGTTGATGTTCGTGTTGAAGTTTTTTAGAAGCACGCCGACGAACTGAGAAGGGTAGAACACGAAAATAAAGCAGGAAATCGCATTACTCTGTTTTGTTATGAATAATATATACCGCTCGGGCAGGTAAGCGTGAATGGTAGACCGTATAAATTTTCCTGTCTCATAAATAAAAACGCCGCTTTCCCTTGAGAGCGAAGCAAATATTTTTGCGAGCGAAGCTCCAGGCATTTGTCTTCGCGTGAACATACTGCTTCAATCCGCTTTTTGCAAGGTTGTTGCCGGCGTTCACTTTCTTCTGAAAAGTCAGTCCAAAGCTCATTTTGCAATTTTCAATAAATCCTCTTCTAGCTCTAATCTGAAACACGTGCCAATTTGTGCCATTGTTAGCGCGATTGATCCATGTGTTTCCTCGAAGCGTGTCTTCAAGAAAAAAAAAACGAAAATAAGAAATTATTCTAACGAGCTGTGGAAAGGAAGAAGTTACGACGCAGCTGTTGGTTCAGAAATAGATGTTTCCGCGTAGAAAGTAGTCCTTACGGCCAGGAAAAAAGAGACTGCGCAAGAGCTTTACCAAAGTAGATAAAATGTACAACCCACTGAATATTTAAGGAAAGCCCCCAGCGAATGTCCAGAAAAAAAATCTGAGGGAACTTTGTCTATTTGAATAAGTAAGCGCGCTCTATGTGAATAAAGAAATGATAGGAGTGTGTAAATAAAGATAAAGCTAAAGAAAAGGAAAGCCGCCTGAAAAAAAAAAAAAAAAGACACTGTCTAGGCGTAATTCTGGGAATAATTACGCTTAGACACAGTAATACGGAAAATGGTGTGATGGCGATGAACATTTTCAAAGTTTCGACTTACAAGGGTGCGGACGCACTGTGCCCTATATACAGATGCACGTATCAAGTATGTGAGAATCTGTTGGGCGGGCAGAATGAACACAGAGTTAAAAACTGTAGTTCTCAGTGATTCTGGAATTCGTCCCGACAGCTTCCTCAACCAGGTTGATCGTACGCCGACACACGCAGGCTCCTTTAACGACACGACGACGAATGGAGTCGAAGTTTCTCGCACTTAACGGAAAAGGTTGAAAACGCATTGCACACAGACAGGGATGCCAGCATCTTCACTGTATTCAATATTTTATTGAGATGGGCGTTTTACGGGTTGGTCATATTCATCTTTCTGATTGTGTTTTACAACCGGCGTTGCAAGCATTGATGAATCGCTGACGATGTGTTTGCTCATAATAAGTCATTTACATAACCAGCAACTGACTGGGTCCCTCAAGAATTTATACCTGTTTACAGATAGCCAACCGTCCGTGCAATACGCTCTGTCGAGAGGTTAATCTGATTATAGGCTTAGAGTACAAAGAACGCATAAGCGGAGAGAAGCTATGCGTTCATTGATTATGTTTTCCCGCTGCCTTCTAGCGACCTTCGTTAATGCCACAGATAAGTTTTATCTTCCACTTCCTGCTCTGTCATGTGCAGACGTGTCTCTCGCGCTTAAGTCAACATCGTATCTCAGTTCAACACGCTGTTCATCGATCGTTATCTGTTTGTTGACCAAACAACGAGCCTCGTGACCGAATAATTAGGAATAAATTATTCCACAGCGCACACATAAGATTTAAGATTGCTGACAGACTAATATCCATAACTGAAACCCTTAGGTTTGGCCATCTCAAAAGTTGCAACACAATACAGCACAAGCCTTAGTAGACTTTGTTGGAGAACCGGCTCGCAACACCTAAGTATCACTAAATATTGTTATTGTAACTTTGATCATAACGTTGTGCTTGCGGAAGTCAATTTTTTTCAACATATTCTTTTACTCGTGTTTCCGCTATCACTTTTGTTATTGTGTTTCCGTGGCTCTTCTGTGCGTTTTTGCGTGAGCGGTGCCGTTCGCAAACCAAGGACTTCATTTACATTCCAACATGAACATTCAAACTTTGTGAACTGCTGAGAAACGTTTATTATTGTCGTATGTGTGCGTGAACTTTAACTGTTAAGCCTTTCCTACATCTTTTTGTTTGAAATTTCCTGCAATCACGTCTATTAATTAAAATAAGGCAAGTAGCCAGTGCCATCTAACAGGTACTTGCATCTTCTCGAACATAGACAAGCAAGCAAAATGCGAGCTAGATATGCTTCATCTATAGAAGATAATTTTTAAATCAAGCAACCGCATGTGCACACTACCATAACTCTTTTCTTAATATTGGTGGTCTTCCTTGGCTTAAATAGCAATCTTAGTCTTGTTAATGTTCATATTGCCATGTTGTAGCGACACTAAAAAAATCAACCACTGTCAAAAGTGAGTCAGCTATTTAACTTTTTATTGGGCAAACTTGTCCAGAAATACAATAAAAAAAATTGGACAACGCTTAAGCTTCGCCTTCAAGAGTGGAACGCGATAGCGTTATCGCACCCCGTTCGCACCGCCCGCTCATTCGCTCGGCATGCTCTTGAGTAACACAAGGACATAGTTCTCATATACAACAATTCTAAGTCCACAGCACAACTTTTTCTAATTATTTGTTCTAACAAGTGCTTCTCACTATCTACATTACCGCACTGGGTTGTGCACACTACAACGTTTCTTGCTCCCCTGTTCCTTTAGCGTTCAAACGCACTGAGTATCTCGGTCACTCAGCACACACGTACACACACACCACACTGGCATTTTCACTCATTGTAGTGTAAGCCATTGTGGACTCCATCAAATCACTCTTCTGGCATGACACACCTGGATGAATGTCGTTCTCGGCGCAACGATCACTTACGAGGCGCCCCACATCGGACTTTGCACCCACCAATCACGCGGTGAGCGGCGAGCAACGCAGCGTTCGGCGCGGCAACGAATCGTGCGCCTGAGCAAGCGGAACGAACCAAAGAACTCGGTGTCTCGGAGGGAGAAACGATCTACGCAAGCCAAACGTCGTGATAGGCACGGACAGCCGGGCCGCGACGCACCATGAAGGGGGACGCGATCATGGAGCTGACGCCTCGATGGGATCGTCCTCTATCTCGCTTGGGAGCACCACGCAGACGCATGACTCCTCGCCAGCAGCACGGCACACATCGCAGGGGACGCTTTCCCACCAGACGCGCTACGGCGCAGCGATCACGTCAGAGGCGTCCCACATTGGACGCTGCACGTAGAAATCACGCTGTGAGCGGAAAGAGGAGCCGCGTCGCCTAAACACAAGGGTTCGAGTGACGCAAGCTGGATGTTAGAAGGGGAGAGAGGGAGAAAACTTATTAAACACAAGGGTATTGGGGCAACCTCGCACCGGTCCCCGCACAGCCCCAATGCGCTCAAACGAGAAGGGCAGAAGCGGGCGAGTGGCGCGCCACCTGTTGGCGCGCCAACATTCTACGGCACGTTTCTAAGGCAACACCACATTCACTAGAGGCACTTTTGTCCCGCTTTAAAGCATCGAACTCATGGCGGAGTGGTAGCATCTCCGTCTCACACTCCGGATGGATGAAAAACGTTTATTCAACGGGTTGAGAGTTTGCAGGCCAAACATGGCCCTTTACATAGGTGGAGTCCTTAGTCTGGGACCCCACTGGACGAAGCTGCTACCCGCGCCCGTTGGACTAGAGCCCTTTGGGACTCCAGCGCCGAGCAATTGAGTAGGGCTGCCTCCCATGCCTCTCTAGTGGGGGAAGGGTTGGGGGGAAGGGACGGATTCATCTGACATGCCCACACCATGTGAAAGTTATCGGAGACTTATCGAACTCGTGGCTGAGTGGTAGCGTTTCCGTCTCACACTCCATAGACCCTGGTTCGATTCCCACACTCCGGAGACTCTGGTTCGATTCCCACCCAGCCCACCGTGCAAGTTGCTTTTATTTATGAATTGCCTTCCGAGATTTTTCGCTCACGGCCAACGCCAACGACTCCGACAACACCGACTTTTCTGAGACACGAGCTCCTTAACGCTGCCGCGTTAAAACTTGGAGGACGCTTAAGCTTCGCCTTTCAAAGTGGAAGGTCATAGCATTAAAAGATTCCTGACTGCTTTTCAGGCTTTCCGGCAGCTGCAGGTTATGTGCCCGTAATGTTTACCGAGAAACGGTGGAGGCGAACGCTACGCACGAAGGCGAGCTTTCTGGTGGAAACGCGGCTTCTTGTGTGGGCCGATCTCCTGTTATTGTTTCGTACTTTTAACATTTCATTCTGAGAAGAGCTAATATAAAGTACATGCGCTGTCGGTTTTTTTTTTTTTTCATTACATTTGCCTGTTGGCTGCCGCTCTCAATATTCCGAGGAATACTTTGTAAAGAATGAAAGACAAGGTATGACCAACTTTGGTGGTAGAGAAGTGAATGGATATGCGTGGTTCAGAATTTGGTTCTAAATTCTTTTTGCCGAGGCAACGTCCAACACTGGATTTTCTGTGACACGGGCTTCTTGACGCTATCGCGTTAAAAGAGGGGCGAAGTATGCGTGCTTCGAAAGGAAGTTTGCCGGAAAGACGGTCGACGCGGGATGCGGGACGCCGATGCCGGATTTTATGCGACACGCGGATCTTAACGCCATGGCGTTAAAACTCAAATGACGACAACGGCTGCAAGCTTAGTCGTTCGTCGTCAAATATAAACTCAGAGTTCAAGTACGTCTACTGTTTATGCTTGTGCCACAGAGTACATATCAGAATTATATCATCAGGTGCTCGCTTGCATCTAAAAATGTACAGCATGATTGCCATGATGCGCTGAATCTAATTAGACAAGACTATTTCGCTACAGCATCCATGAGAGCAATAAATAATTTTCGGGCAGAGCAGGCGATTTTTGCGACAAAAGGTCACTTAATAATAGTATTATTCGGTTAAAAAAACTGTCAAGGCAAAAACACGACATAATGTACACGTGCCAATACAGTGCTACATTCCGCCAAAAACGATTGGTTTCTAGTAGGCAACTGTCGAATGCTATGAATATGGTATTAGAGCTGCCTGAATTTGTTGATTGCTACTTGAATAAATCATGAGCGAAATACACGGAGTCCATCTCTCAGGACGCTCGTATACCGAACATGGGAGGAATACGATGCATGTTATTGAAAGCAAAGCTGTACTCAAGGCTTGATGAGGCGCATTTCAACTCCGAGGCTGGAGTAAAAAGAAAAGGGACTGCTGGAAAGATTCGAAAACAGCGAATTTAGTCTAATCAGTGAGAATGCACGAGCTCGTCTATCGTCAGTCGTTCGTAGAAAAGAATGCGTACTGAGCTAATCAAAATTTGTGAGACAGAATAATTTCATCATTGTACAATGCAAAAGTTAGAAAGCACGAACACATAAGCAGTGCGCAGCTTCACGTCATATAGGAAGGGGCTGTTCACTTTGCCCAGGTACTGTTTTATGAATAATTTGTTCAGGAGTGACAAAATCAATGAGCATCCAACAGCGCTCCGTCTGTATTCAGAAATGGCTGGGCTGGCATTCAGAAGCGTGGAACGGTCATAACACGACTTCAAAATTTCAGCTTGTGGCTGATGATGATCGGTGGAGCATAGAAAAGTTAATTGTATGTTTTATAATTCTGGAACAAGTTTGAACGCAGCCATTGCACATGATGTAGCGTGCGCGTTTTTGTCTTAGTGTGCGTGAGGAAAATAATGCACTTTTAGCGATTTGTCAAAATGCCAAGAATGGGAAGTATTTCGTTTTAATTAGTTCTCGTTGGATCCAGCTTTATTGGTGAATCACAACAGCATGCCGCGATATTGCAGTGTCGCTCGTTTATCGCCCTAACTCCGATGCTAACATGCTATGTGTTATGCTGTTGACTGTGTGGTGGGCAATCAGTTCACCCATAACGATGCTTAGTAGGGGTGTGCAACAGAATAATTACATATAATAAAGGGAAAATGAGACCTCTACCCAATCGTAGCAAACGCGTTTGGGTGGATGTCTCATTTTCCCTTTATTAATTACTTCCCTCCACTTTGCGGATTTCAGCAGAAACATTACGTCAGAATAATTGCGACTGTTGGGTGATCTGGTAAACTGAAATGTTACTCTCTCTTATCTAGGCACGCTCGTCATCAGTGAGTACCATAGGGCTCATTATTACTGCATCAGATAAGTCGTTGGAGAAAAGTGTTGTCCAACAAAGCGCTAATTTAATCTTTTAGAACCTAAATTAATGTTCAACTTTCGTCACTTTATATACTGCCGTCATTCGCATACGCAGTGTACAAAGCATATGCTTAAAACGAAAAGTTCTATGATGACTGCAATACGCCCTAATTCAAAATCTGAGCGCAGCTCTATACGTGCTTTCGTTTCGCGATATATTGACTGGCACATACAGTCTGTCTCGTGCGGCACGTTGCAAACGGATCGAAGTGTGGCGCACCTGCCTTCCTAATCAGGAGATCTCGAGAGGCAGCCGGTGGGTGACGCGTGGGCGCGATTCACAGCAGCCGCCACAGACAGACTTCCGCTCATGCAGCGCTTTGTTTCCACATGTATGACGCACGCTACTATGGCGCCATCTCGTAGCAGTCGTCTCCGCAGAGCCCGTCCTGCGTGGCACTACGCTTCTCATACTTTCGCCGTACCCTCCTCCTCCGCTTTCCTCTTCGCACTCTCTTCGCTATCGCCGTCTTTCATCACCCGCTGCGCTCCGCGTTCGCTGTTTCTTGCTTCGCTGTGCTCGCTCGCTTGGTTACGAGGGACGCCGAGGTACGCTCAAGCTCAACGCAGGAACGGGTGCCTAAGAGCCGCGCTCTAAAGCCAGTAACGTTTCAAATGAACAATTTCCGGTATGCCTTTACATAGTGACGCCCGCAGCTGGCACCATCCGCCTTCTTTTAGAAATGAAAAAAGCGGCCGACTGTAAACTACTCTGTATACATGAGTATGTATAACTTCAATGGGACCTAATTGGATGGGCTGGAAGCAATACACCTGCGACTACTGCATTTGATTCGGTTATACAAAAATATAAATTTAGTTAAATAACTACATTAATTAAGTAAACAAATAATCACTCATTCAATAATTTCATTAAGATACCCACGAACCACCTCATGGTTTTGATACTAGCGCACGTGGGAATATGAATAACGTACATACACAGATTTATATACATCTGTAAGAAAAAGAAAGAGCGTATTTCGTGCAATTGCCGATTACAATATTTTATTTATTTTATTTATTTAAGGATACTGCAGTCTCTTGACTCCAAGCAGGAGTAGGAACAAATGGAAATACATCAGAAATACACAAGAGCAATAAAAACCAAATACAATAAATCAATACATGAAACACTGCATATAACACAATGCAAGTACCCTTTACCCATGCATTTTCAAGTTTGTAAGAAATGCTTCGACACTTGTACTGTCTACAATATGTTTCGGTAATTTATTCCAGGCGCGTATGGTTTTCGGAAAAAATGAATATTTAAAATATCGTTTAGAGAATTGTATTCCTGTAACATTTTCCCATTACCAAAACGCGAGCTTGTGCGCAGAACATGAAGAGTAATGACATTGGGATTGTTGATTTGTATTATGTTGTTATACATTAAGTACAAGTATAGAATATATAACATATATAACATAATATAACAAAGCATACCATTTAACGTACGAAAAGGACATTGATTAAAATTTCTGGAAGTCTGGACACTAAGAATGTGGCAACCCTTATAAGATACAAGGCGCATGTAAATACTTCAACAAGCAATGACACTTCTGGAAGTAAGTTATGAAATGAATGCGAGTGCTGCTTGGAAAGTAGGCATATGTTTGTTAAATATGCCAGTTTCGTGTGAGTTTTTGTTGCAGGCCCGCGGAATCCGGGCCAAGACATTATTTGATGCGCAAGAAGTAGATACACGAAAAACATTTAGACCTCCTCGTTATTTCTCGGGAAATTATTATACCGACGTTCACCGATATTTCTGCACAATTAATTCAAGAACTTACAAGCTTTAATAAGAAAGCAAAGTCGGCTTTGGGTCATCTGAAGTCCAGGTCTTGTATACTGAGGAAGGATTTGAAAGTGAGACTGCTGTTCACTGCGGATGTGACTAGAACACCGACATCGCCGTTTAGAGACGATTTCCTGTGAACTCATTCTACTGGATCCTTGTTGGAGCGTCAAGCACTGTTCAAAACGACAGCAGCATATTCGAGAGGAGGTCCGTAGAGATATGTGCACAGCTCAAGAAAGATACCTGTATTTCTGAACTCCATGCAGTGTTGAATTGCTCTGACCACTGTATGCAAGCCGCGCTTAGTTAAACCTTCCATGAGACGCGAGAGGATGAGCTTGGAATCAATGATTCCAAAGTCAGTAACGTCGCACTCCCGAGAGTGTGTGATCTTACCCAGGTGGTGAAGGAAATGGAACTCATGTGTTTGGCGTGTATATGACATTACTTTCGTCTTTCGAGATTTTAACACTATCTTGTTTTACACGCACCAGTGGGCAAAGAGGCGGCAATGTTTTGCTGAAGTACAGCGTAGTCTCGAAAGCTGTGAATTTCTCTGAATATTTTTATGCTTTCCGCCTAATGCCAGAATGACGAATTCTTATTGACGTTGGGTACATCATTTATAAAGAGACAGAGGAGAAGTGGTCCAAGGACGGAGTCCTGGGGCACACCACTGGCAGCTTCCTACGCGCTTTAGGACTGTCCGTTGGAGGTGACATAATATTGATGGTCTGGCAGATATTGCTGTAGCAAAGCTGCTGTAGTGTGGAAATACTTGTTTTGTGTAGTTTTGGGAGCAACAGGGTATGCCTTATGACATGAAACGCCCTGCTTAGGTCTCACTCAACAGCGTCAGATTGAGTCCTGTCTTCGGCTGCTTCAGATGCATGGAGCATAAAGGGAACGAGGCTGGTTGTCGATGAACGGCCCGGTATAGACTCATGTTGATTAGGTATTAGGCTGTTCCGTATGCTGCGTGCGAACAATGTGTGCAGGACAGACTCAAAGATTTGCAAGGCAGAGCATAGGATAGATATAGGTCTGAAGTTTTGTACGTCTGTTTTCGAGCCAGGTTTGTGAGCGGGAATGTCACGAGATATTTTCTTCATGGTATACGAAATGTTTGTGTTTTGTCTCAGGTGTTGTATATGCAAATTAGGGCTGGATTAAGCACATCACTGAGTGATACAATTAAAGGCATTGAACTGCCATCAGGGCGACATGACAGGGACGGTTTCATGTGGCGAATGTTTTTGGAGATCAGTTCTTCACTAATAGACGCAGCGCTTGGGGCATCACCACTGAGGCGAGGAAGGTCGGACGAATTCAGGCAACTGCCACTGCTGGAATCTGATTGAAAGTGTTGTGTAAACACATCTTAGACGTCCTCGATAGTTTCATGATTGCTTGTTAACAGAGGAATAGCGTCTTTTACTTGATTTAGAGGTACAGACCTTAGAGGTACATATTTTTTGAAATTTTAATATTTTTTGAAGGATCATGTATGACTATTTCGTTATTGTGAGCAGGGTCATACAATTTCTTAACTTAAGCACATGTAGGTCAATTGCCAAAACAAAAGAAAAGGCTTCTGGATCGGCATTACTTATTTCCCAATGGTTGTCAATTGCGGTCAGTAGTTGCCAAGTGAAGACAGAACGCTAAGTACAAATCGCACGCTGGTAATTTGTACCAGCGCGCACAGGAACGAGCTCTTCAGTTGGCAGTTAATTAATAAACAAGCTACTTGAAAAGAAATTAAGCTGTAATTTCACGGTATGATCCCGTTCATACAGAATGAGTATATGAGAGCTATCTCAGATTGTAGGACTTGTAGCAGATCATATTGATAGCGAGTGAATGATCATTTACTGAAGACGTCTGTAAAAAACGTTGAATGCGGCGCTTGCATTTATCGTTGGTATTTCAAGTTTGTGTATTTTTCTTATCACCCTTTCAAAGGTTCTGTAAACATTTTCGCGAGAACAAAGAATGTGCGTTTGTCCATTATATTGCTAGTGCCCTTCAAACGACTGTCTCAGTCCTGTGCTCACAAGAAGCGCGATTCGAAGGTCACCTTCCAGCAAGAACGTTCGCTGACAAAGTTATGTTAAAAAAAGAAATAGAATAAAGTGCACATTCTGCCGTTGCTGCACTTCTTTTAACCGGTGACACCTGAGCTCCTTCTCCAGCGCTGACCTCGCATCTCTTGTTTGCGTTGTACCGAACACGTTCGGCACTGTTCGGCTTTATGCTCATCGCGTTTTGTTACCGGAAAAACCACAACGTGTCTACGGAAGAGCAACCGTGGAGACGAACACTTCGAAGCCCAGTTAAGCTTGTTACCACACCCGTGCTCTTCGCTTGCCCAACCGTTTTATCATATTACCACGCACAGCTCTTCCGCTGCTGTTTGCTTTTCCCCGCGCCTGCCTTCAGGAAGGTGTGCTTAAATAAAATGGCTGTCCTTCAAGTTGCCGAGAAAACGTTAAAGCATATGATGCTTTTGCATTTTGTATTCAGTTGATAGTTATTCTACAATCTACACCATCAAATTTTACAATCGTGCTGTTTAATCTTTACTAGATAGTCCTACGCGTTGTGTCACTGGCTATTTGTTACAAAATTTTCACTCCTATCGAGTCTACCTCACTGGCGTGGCTACTAATTACGCCTTTACAATGCCATTGCTCTACACTATAAGCCAAATATAGGGCATTTTTGCTCCTGTCATCGTCGCTTGCTTTTAGACTACTGTTATATATGTAAGCAGGCGGCCAATTAGCACTTTTTTGGTAAGTTCATCATATTAACCTTGGCAACAACCTCTCGTAATTTGTTGAATTATTATTGGTGCGTTGAGACCTCCACTTCAGCGCCATATACGTTGATGTCTTCCCGTACAGTACAACACAACACAGATGTAAAAGCGAGAGAAAGAATAGAAAATATAAAGGTAGGGAGGTTAACGAGAAGGGAAAATTTGATTTGCTACCCGACATGGGTGAACGGTAGAGGGGGACGTGGAAAGATAAGAAGAAAGTAGCGAAAAACAAGTACACAGATACTTGACCGCAGCTGGTCCTGATCAACGCACATGATAACTGCCCGGGATCGCGTGCGGCATAATGAACGAGCACCAATCCAGGCTAGAGCTGTTTGTGCTGGTATGTTGTTCTTGAAAACAGTAGGAGTACCGTTGTGGCCCTCCGCTGCGACAGCGTATGCGATCAACTTTCCGAAATGCTTTGCTTTTAAACGGACTGTTATAAAAGCGTACTAGCAAGCGACAGCGATGTACGTTGTAGCGAGGATATTCTCGCAGAATGTATTGAGGGGTCTCCCTGCGATCTCCGTCCTCACACATTACGTTGTGGGCCATTCCAGTGCCGAAAATAATATACTTCGTAGAGGCCACCCCTAAATATAGCTGACAAAGCAAGGTGGTCTCCCGTCGGCAGGGTCCAGATGGGATGCGAAGGTGGTGCCAAGAGCCCAGACGGTGCTGCTGATTTCTTTGAAAACTTGCGGTGTCCCTTGCTGAGAAAGTCCTGCCTCGTGCAAGCATTCTGATATGCTAGTGACATCCGCCTTCCTAACGGTATTGATTCCGCTTGGTTATTCTGAAGAAATAACAGGGCAGCGTTATCAGCGTACTCGTTACTTATGACAGTGCAATTACCTCTGACACAGTTGCGAAGTCAAAAGCATTGGAAATGCTTTGTCGTGCGCACAGACAGTTGTTCGAAAGAAGCGCGGTGCTGGCATTTCGTTATGCCACTTTTGAACCTTTTGTGTACAAAATTATGATAACTTCTGGAGCGTTCCTCCACTCAAGAGGTATACCATGATGGCGCACTCTCTATCTTTCTGTCATTTGTGTGTTTTTTCTTCACGCTCTCCCAGGGTGGTGTATAAAACTGGACATTTCCGTCTCACTTGTTAGCTTACTGGTCATTCCCCTTGTTCACTTTTGTCTCACGTACATCGGTATCTTTGACTAAACTATAAAGAATGCCACTGTGAACAGACAATCGAACTGGCATTATATTTTTCTCGCCGGTTTGACCTTCAACGCAAGGTCCTTCGAAGTGTGTTAAACCACCTAAATAACAAACTCTCTTTAGTAAATGAGATACTTGAATCATGACTCCACGCGTCACTGGCTTACAAAGCCACGCAAGCATTATTACAGTACATGAAATTGCGTGGCGTCAGTGACCGATTGAAGGCATGATGGACACCCTCACGTCTTCGCACTGCGACAGCCTCGCTCTTATTTCTTTCTTTAATTCTTTCTTCCATCCTTTCTATCCATTCCTCAATGTCCTTCCCTCTTCCTATGGTAGCGAAAAGCACTCTTGTCTAGTTTAATTCCTTCATCCCCTTCCTCCCTACCTCCTCTGTCTTTCATTTTCTTTGTGCAGTACAGAATATAAAGTAGCACTCTCGACCGGAAGGTGAAGCATTGATTGCGATAGCAAATTAGTAGACAAGTACGAAAAGAAAGGATAGTAGTTTCATCGGCCGTGTAAACCTGTAAACATTCGCTTACTAAATAAATTAACAAGCATGATGTCATGTGCGCAAAAGCAAACCTGAAGACATCTCACTCGATGACCGCTCACTCTCACTGTCGAAGCGCTGGAGTGAGAAAGCGCAGCAGCAGCAGCGAGCGAATTGACCTACGTGCTGCCTCTCGCTTCAACGTGAACTAAGCGGCGAGAACACAGCGCACACAAAGCTATCAGCACTCGACGCACTCTGTCCAACACATCAGAGATCGCTTTCAATATAAGCCGTGCGGGGCTGCGCCATAAGCAGCCACTGCCGAAGTAGAACGTTCAAGAACGTTCGTTTGCGTTGATTTAGGCATGCCCCAAAGAACCACAGGTAGTCAAAATAATCCACAGTCCCTCACTATTGCATGCATCACAATCGTATCGAGATGTTGGCACGAACCCAGTATTTGATTACCTAACTAAGTTTGGTACGCCCGCTCTGTCACATCAGAGCGTTGGTGCGTGTGAACGTTTAGATGCTGAGGTTGGCAGGAAAAGACAGCCCTCCCCTTCGCTCGCAGGCCGTTCCCTGTGTGGTGGCTGCTTGAAAGGGTTGCAGCAGTGGCAGCGGAGGACGTCAGTCGCCTTCAACATCGGCACTTCTGCCGCTAAAGAACATACCCATATAACGAATCAGCTTCCATGTATAGGTGCCAACATTTCCGCTAGAAGTGGGCTATTTTACGGGTCTGTTCTTTACGGAATTACGCAATGAAACAAGAATCGCTACCTAACTATGCTCCCTGCAACAAATATACACCTTCAAGTGCGTCTTTGTTTATTAAAGCGAGTAGCTTTCGCGAACCATTAGGCTATTCACTTACATTGGCCATCATCGTCTTCAGTATTTGCACCTTTTTTATTGCTTATTAACGTCTTTGATATTTCCAAGTGACGTCATAAATGCACCGAAGTTTTTATTTTATGCAAGCACAACCGTTATTTATTAAGTAAAATAGTTAATAAAGGCATTGCTTGCTTTATATTAGCAGCTACAGGTATGTGCTACATTAAAACACGTTGTACCCAACTATATTCTTCTTATAAAAAAATCTCAGTAGAGCGGTACAATATTCGAGGCACGGATAGCACAAACTCCGATGCTCAGATTCTAGAGCATCGGCACTTAGAATATACGCAAAATATATATGTTTCTTATTATTTAGATATGCTGCCGTATACTGGGTTAAGACAAATGACGATACTGCTAAAAAACAAGGCTCGTTTTTTTTTAGTTGTGTTGACCTTCAACCTGATTCAGCGCCGTCGTTTCATTACTAAGCTGAATGACATGATGAGTGCAATTTATATTCTACATGAGAGCGCTTTTTCCGCTGAGAACTCTTCGGGCCCTTTAACGGTGCTAATGTACGCTACGCTTACAGCTCTGTTCGATCGCTGTGACCCAAATCATTTACATATTCCCCGTGAGTCAAAGAGCAGACGGCACTCTAAATGCAAATGACGTTCTCTGCTATAAGACGAAAATCATTTCGGGTGCCATAACCTCGTTTTGTTATTTTGTATTTACCGTAAATCACGAGGAATTCTTGAACGATATTTCGGCGTTATCGTTTGCTTTACGTGGCGGCGATATACTGTAATGCGGAATGCTATCATCGTATGCACTGCGTTCGTGGCAAAAGAATGCTGAATGTTGATTTTTCATAGAATGTACGGAAAGGCTTTGCAAGTTTAATATGTTCTACCACAGACAAATAATTTTTATCAGGCCAGGGCAGAAAATGGGGATGCAACTTGAGCCACGAGGGCCCTTTTTCCTTAGATACGACATACACGACTTGCGCGCTCTTCAACCTTTGATGCCCGAGATTGGAGATATTACACATTTGTCTTTATTTCTTTTATTTATCTATTTGTTGTTTGATGTTTATGAATATTTAATCCGCCCATTCAAATTAACAGTCCTGGGGCGCACAGCAAGCCTGAAATTTTCAGTATGTATTTAACTAACTCACTTTCTACTCTCCTTTTCTTTTACTAGTGGCTAGAATGCAGCAATACGACACTAGCAGACGTCATGAGTGAGTTTAACGGGGGAAAACGTAGAGTTTCTGACCAAAATTACTACAGGAAACTTTGGTGCTGCAGTCGTTCAGCTACCGTGGGAATGATGGTCAGTACATAAGTTTTTCTGATCTTCGTTCTTGAGGCTTTTGATGCGAAAGCATGAAATGGCCCATTGGGCGAGAAAGTCAGCGTCTGTCATCTGGAGCAGCGAAACCGCCTCTAAATTCCCATTGGCTAGGACGCCATGTCATCAGTGTGCCTCGACGGAGCAGAGCCGGCGAAAGCGTGCGCTTGCTGCCGCGATAGCGCACCAAATGTTGCGCGAGAAGAGACATCGCCGCGACGCCACGTCACCCTCGCTCTCAGCAGCCTGTGTAGTCTGTACGTGCCTTGTCCACACATGCTATCGCCTGCGTTCGAACTGCACCTCGGAAATCGGAATAAATTAATAATAATAAAAAAGCAGAATGAATTCGAAAGGAAAGACGTTGGCGCTAGTCAGTTTCGAAACTACGACCCCACGCTCAGAAGCCGAGTGTCTTATCCGATGGATGGATGGATGGATGGATGTGTAGATGTGTGGATGGATGGATGGATGGATGGATCTGTGGATGGATGGATGTGTGAATGGATGGATGGATGGATGGATGGATGGATGGATGGATGGATGGATGGATGGATGGATGGATGGATGGATGGATGGATGGATGTGTGGATGGATGGATGGATGGATGGATGGATGGATCTATGGATGGATGGATGTGTGGATGGATGGATGGATGGATGGATGGATGGATGGATGTGTGGATGTGTGGATGGATGGATGGATGGATGGATGGATCTGTGGATGGATGGATGTGTGGATGGATGGATGGATGGATGGATATGAGCGTCCCCTTTGGAACGGCCCGGTGGGTTGCGCCACCAAGCTCTTGCTATTATGCTACCTAATGTCCTACCTAGGTATCAAAAGAAAAAAAGAAAAACAAACACAATAAATTCCCACAACGAAATATTCTGCCCCCATATTGTTCACTTTGTTTATATACGTCTCCGTTTTTTGTCGTCTCCCTACTTTTCTGCCACCAGTCTTCCGATCGCCTCTTACTAATCTCTATTGCGGACATGTTTCCTTTCCCTCTGCTCTCACTGAACCCAAGGGCTTCAAGGAGTCCATTGGAGCCTAAATCGACCGCTGTGCAGATATCTTCACATTCTAAAACATGTTCCATCGTTTCCCTAGCTTTACCGCTGCAAACACATTCTGCTTCTTCCTTCTTATATCTCGCTTTATAGATGCGTGTTCTAAGGCGTCCTGATCTCACTACGAAAAGTAATGAGCTTCCTTTTGAGTTATCATAAAGTGTTTCTTTCTTGATTTCATTTTTTTTTCTTAAGTAGTTACGCATGGCAGGTTTCTTTTCCATTGCCGCCACCCACGAGATTATTTCAGCCTCTCTGACTTTCCGCTTGACGCTCTTTGTTGCTGCGTTGCTCAGCCTACAGGCAGCATACTTGCTGGTAAGCTTCCTAGTTCTTTTCCTTCACTGTGATTCAGTGTTTTTATTTCTGTGCAAATACCTCAACATTCTACCAGCCTATTACTTTCGTCCATATTCCTCAGTCGTTCTTAATAATCAAAATTTATTGTGAGCTTCTATCACTTCAAGGAGGAGGAGGAGGAGTAGATTTTAATGAAGAGAAAGAAGGAGAGGTCGGCCTGGAGAGCGTGTCTCTAGCCTGCTACTCCTCACTGGGGAAAGGGGAAAAAACTTGTCCTGCCCATATCACCCTGCACAGCTTCATTTGTACTCTTCCCGTGAGCGCCCAATGCGAGGCGTCCCACTGACTTTTGGTTCCATCGAGTCCCTATTGTACCCCTGATTTCAACAAACAAGTGCATTTCCAAAAGTAAGTCCTGGAACCATAACACCTTTCCACATACCCGGAGCGTCTCGTACATATTGTATCCCCATAGCGCTCTCTGCTTCATTAATGGCTGCTTCATTATGGCTGCATTCTATAATAATCCCATTCTGTCCCTTTTCATTTTTTCTCATGCCTTTATTTTTTCACGCTCTTCTTTCCGTCTTTACTTCCCCTTTCCCTTCCCTTAGCGCAGGGTAGCAAACCGGAGGTTCTAACTCTGGTTAACCTCCCTGCCTTTCTTTCATTTGCATCTCTCTTTCTCTATGGCTGCATTTCGCTTCCCCTTTGCTGTTATTGTTTTTTCTCGTGCTTCCATATATCTATTGCCTTCGTTTGTTCATATACCAAGATATTTATATTCTTTTACCCGAGGTATTTCTTGGCCTTGTGTTGCCACTGTCTGTTTAATGTTTTCACTGAATACTATAATAGCTGATTTTCTAACGCTAAATTTCGCCTTCTCGATTCTCGCCTTCCTTTCCACAGATATTAGCCAGACATTGAATCACTTTTCTTGTTAGTTAGCAACGCAATGTCGTCCGCATAAAATAAACCTGGAAGCTGCTGCTCTACTACTGCACCCGCCTGTTTGTATGAGAGATTAAGCCCGATATTACTTCTTTCTAAAGCCCTCTCCATTCTCACCATGTGTATCATAAACAGCAGTGGTGACAATGGGCACTCATGCCTCAGTCCCTTGTTGATATCAACTTTCTCCTCGCTCCTCATCCCTTCCCATTCAGCGCAAACGGTATTTTCTAGGTAAATCTCTCTCACAATCAGTAGCCAACCGTCGCCTAAGCCTTTCCTTTCTAGAATATCCCACAAAATGTAGCGTTCTACGTTGTCATACGCTCTTGTAATGCCTAAAAAGGCTAAATATAACGGTCTGCTTCCTACTCTTGATATTTTAAAACACCGAGTAAGAAGAAATAAGTTATAATCCAAACGCCTACCTATTCTGAAGCCATTCTGAAGTTCTCCCAAAATGCCATTAGTCTCTGCCCATGCTTGCATATTTAATTTGATTGCCTGCATTGCTAACCTGTATAATACCAATGTAATGCTCAACGGTCTATACGAGTGAATTCTATTTTCTCCCCATTACCTTTATAAATTAAATTCGTTCTACTTTGTCGCCAACTGTCTGGTATTCGTCTATTGTTTAAAGCTCTTTCCACTGCTTTCACCAGAGATTCCTTACTTTTTGGTCCTAGTTAAATAATCAGCCTAATAAGCGCGGGTCTAGCTCCGTGGCTGTGCGCTTAGGAATTTTGTATTACCGCGCACACATTCAGTTAAGGTGCCTGCAACGCCACTAACACTTTTGCATGCCCCTCGTCACGCCAGCGTCATCGTTCTTGGACGCTTCCAGCTCACTGCTAAGCCTTGTTATCGCTTTCAGTGCTCTGCATTTGGTTCAAACTGCCAATTTTCGCATCGTGCAACCTGGCGTGCATGAAGTAAACTCACAGCACATGTGTTTAAGTGAATGATAAAACGTCTTTAATAAAATTAGGGCTGACAAAATAAATGTGCACATAGTTTCATGGCCTCGGCTGTAAATTAATTTATAATAAATTAATTAATATGTTTGAACTTTGTTTTATTTCATGTCAGGGCAAATATGCGACATTACGTCGTCCACCGTTTGCTTACTTTTCATTGTTTCTATCCAAATTGACAATTTTATGGATAACGCAAGTCAAGTTTAGGTTAGGCTTAACGTGGTTTATTTTATCCCGACGTCCCTTTTTCTTAGCGCCTCGCTGCATACTGTGAAGCCCATACTTCTCCCACCTATATTGTCGTTGCGAACAGAATAACCGAACATACATTTTAATGGCCTTTTTTTCACTGTCTTTGAACAGTTGTTTGGTAGACTACGCAACTAAATGGGAAGTTTGAGGCAATTCGAAGCTACAGCAGCAGTTTCAGGCTACAGCAGCAATATGCAGCATACTTGTTGAAGAAGCAGTGACCTGACAGCCAAGCATGTTTCAAAAAGGTATTTGCATCAGCTTAGGCGATCAAAATTGTAGCTAAGTTTAAATGCGTCCCCTATATAGAAAATTTTCGACCATATTTTCGTTTTGCCCAGAAGCCTAAAGCAAAGCCAGCTTACTCTACGCGTATAGATTTTACACAATATAACATATTCATTCAAGTCGTAATATTTCGTATCTCATATCGCTGTAAATTTTCGAAAACCCCAGGTTCACGAAAAATGGCGCCTCCACACTGAAGGACTTCTATATTTATTTTCCCTTACATTTCCCTCTTACTAAAGAAACTAAGTTGGTTTTTTTATGCTACCGGGTGATTGTGCGCATGAAATATAGAATGTTCAATACAACGTAAAACAACAGTTTTTGAACCCGTTTTGTTCTCTCGTGGCATCACCCAGTTATCATTCGATTCGAGCAAGTAAGTGCTCATGGATCGCATGTTTGCTGCTGACGTATTGTAAAAAGATGTCATTTGTTTACTTTCCATTTTTGCAGGTAAGCACGCTACTCCATTTGCGCAAGTCTGAATTGTGACCACGGTCGGTGAGTGTGAGACGGCGGCCATTCCTAACGTTCACCAATACTGTTTTCTCTGTATTTTTCGGTCAAGACATGCACCCTTACATATGAAGAATCGTTCAGTACAACTTATAAATATGAGATTATCGTGTATCCCGTAGACGTTAAGAACTTTGGGCAGCGGAGACATGACTTTCAGCGTACAGCTATTATGGGAGCACCGGCTCACAACTTGCTGCTCTGATAGTGGATGTTTGTTTAGCGCAATTGCACATGTGATCATAGCAAGTAACGAGAACAACGTCGCTAATAGAGATAAAGGGAAGTACATCACAGTAAGTATAGAAAAAGAGTGAAACTAAACTTACAAATTTACCCGCCGTGGTTGCTTACTGTATTTCGTGTTGCGCTGCTAAGCAAGGGGTCACGGGATCAAATCCCGGCCGCGGCGGCCGCATTTCGATGGGGGCGACATGCAAAAACACCCGTGTACTTAGATTTAGGTACGCGTTAAAGAACCCTAGATGGTCAAAATTAATCCAGAGTCTCCCGCTACGGCGTGCCTCATAATCAGATCGTGGTTGTGGCACGTAATACCTCATAATATATATTTAATATATTTACAATAATTTACATATATGCATATACAAATTTAATTAGACAATTAATAATTTCCACACAACATCATCCATGTAATCGCTGACCTTCAAGCACGATATAATTGCTTCAGATCTGTCGAATTCTTGTTAACCCCACGACTTTGTACTTTCTGCCTGGAGGTATGCTGTTCCACATGCCTTGTATTCTCTACCGATAAACATGAGCCCTTATAAGCAAAAAAGAAAAAAAGGAAAAGAAAATCAACTTCGTTAGAAAAAATGTACTATCTAGTTAAACCTGGTCATAAAACATGCATCAGGTAGAAGTTACTGGCTCTAGCAAGATAGCATCAGGTCATAAACCATCTGCAGCAAGTGCACCGCGTCATTTCGGGGAATTATAAAGCGGTAAAAATTCCTGTGCCTATTAATGTGTGCTTATCTCACAGAACGGCAGCTGTGGTCCATACTTGTGTTACAGCAACCGTGACAAGTTTTACGTGCTTATGAAAGCGCCCATAAACGGTAATATGTCCCGGATGTAGATTCCCGGCTCGCCGCTCGTAACATTTTGCTGATCTTTTGTCAGATGTGCCTACTGTAAAATGTTGGGGCGTCTGCAACGATCGCCCTTTAGTTAGGAGAAATGTAGTGCGTTGTTATCTGTTCTGCCTTTGGCTTGTGTTTCTGATTTTTATTGGTACAAGATCGGAAAGTGAACTAAGGAAAAACTGCAGATTGCGTAGGTGATGCCACATGCACTGGGTGCTCATTTGAGCTTTTCCTTTTCTTTTTATTTTATTGTTGCATACGCTTTGAAGGTATACTCATAAAATACGGGTAGTGAAAATGCGGAGGGGGGGACTTGAAATGCAAAGTATGATTAAGGCGCGTGTAAAATATACTCTTAAACATTATTAGTAAATCCACTGCAGTAAAGTGAATACAGACTAGCAAGCTGTTTTTAAACTGATCAGTTTCGCAACGTGAGTTAGCGATTCACCTGGGCGAATACTGATGGCTACAGTGTCATAGCTGTCACAAAACGGTTGTTCTTCGCCCGCGTGTTTTGCGCCGTTGAAATTCTTGAATGGTGAATCACCGACTACATTAAACCAAGATTCCGCTAGAGCTTTGAAAAGCTTGAACCTTTGGCCCTGGTTACTATGCTTCT
Source organism: Dermacentor andersoni (assembly GCF_023375885.2). Taxonomy (NCBI): domain Eukaryota; kingdom Metazoa; phylum Arthropoda; class Arachnida; order Ixodida; family Ixodidae; genus Dermacentor; species Dermacentor andersoni. Next base: position 97,759,638 of record NC_092818.1, on the reverse strand, counting down.
GGTGACCAACATGCATGAAAAGTCTCACTATTGTCTAATATTCGTGTTCTTCTTTTGACTGTTATCTGCATATCATCTTTCCCCTTCCGTCGCTTCCGGGCGGTTCGATCATATTTGCACTAGCCAATTCATTCCCACGGTTACCTTAATCATATTCCCGAGCGCACTGTCCAAGATTAGTGCCAGCACATCACATGATCCTATCACTTCACAGTGATAAAAGTGGTTCTTCAGTCTGAAAGGGTCCACCTATGACTCGATAATGTGGAAAACACCCGGCGTTTGAAAAGTAGCTCACATTTTCGCAGCTTATTCGTTCATTCTTCGGCGGATTATGCGCCGCCATTGAAGCAAAGGATTGCTGCCAGCGTGTAAAGGGATTGATAACTTTTGTTGGCTGTGGCCAAGCAATGTGTAAAACATTTTCCAGGCTAATTGATTTCTGAACCGTCGATTTCTGAGCCGGCCGTTGAGTGGCATAGGAGCACTTAAAGTAGTCGGAAAAACGTTTGCCCGTACATGTAAATTATACGTGCATTAGCACGGGATTGTTAATATGCAACGTCTGTTACCGCGATCCGAATAGTTTGGGGCACTGGGCGGATTCTTGCGTTCCTTACTCGCTTGGCAGCCGCTACTATCGCTCCATTGAATCGTTTGCCATGGATGCAGCCATTGCTCCTGATGCATGAATGCATGGTAGTCACGCACGTCACGGAAGCATAAAGAGAAAAGCTCACTATTGTTATGATATGTTAATGAGCCACGAATTATTTAAAAAACCAGTTTAAAGTGCGAAAACGTTGATGCACGAGTGAGGGGAGCGCAGGGATACGTGCGCTGCCTCAAGCGGCGCCAATCGAAAGCAGTGATAGCTACGTGCCGCAACTGCTCAAATTATGCAGATTTTTCTGCAGTGGTACGGTGGTACCTTCTGTTGCCTCACGGCCTGTTTCGTCGTGTTTTGTCACAGCGGCGGCAGATGACACCACCGTTTTGTTGCAAGCCTTGGATTTTCCTACATTAATTACTAGAGAGAACTTTAGTGCTACGATCGTTCAGCCACCATGGGAATGATGGCGAATACATGGATTTGTCTGGCCATCGTGCTTGTAGATTGAGACGTTCTTATGGCTTTGTTTACTACGCTTTACCTGCTTTCATTTTTCTGAATTTTAGAGCACTTTGTATTTTTCTAAGTGCAGAAGGCTCTGCGAACATACACAATCACTGCTGATTGCCGCGGTTCAGCCTGTCGAGGTGGCCAAATTGAAACGCGCAAACTACCTTAACGCGTTGGCTTGCCCGAGAGAAATTCACAAGGGCCTTCAATGCCACTAGTCGATGTATGAGTCCGGGGAGTGATAGTTCCAATAGCGAGCTTCTGTGCTCGAGCTCCTGTGTTTGAATTCTGCCGTCGCGCAATTTTAATAGTGTTCGTTTGAATATTTACTGCACACTTCTTTGTTTAAAATGATGAGTTTACAAAGTCACGAAGACGTGCTCGTCTTTTGCGCGGGGCAGACATGTCGATATTCAATCACCAACTCGCCCAAGCTTCTACTTTATCAACTTAAAGATCAACTCTTCCAAAGGCTGTTGATTAACACATTACGGCTCACGTTGCAGTTAAGATGAAGCATGTACGTGTGCGATGCCCTTCAATAATTAAAACTCAATTGACGAGCGCTAGTTTTCAGAAGTCATTACGGAAGGTTTTTCTCCATTTTTTCTTGTTGCGGGGGAAATTGGGGGTGGCTGGGAATTAATGGACTTAATGTCAGTGTTATAATGGAATATTGAGCAAAGGCATCTCTGGGTATCTATGAACTGCCGCTGGTATTACGTTTCCTACAAAGCACGTATGCCGTTAATACCAACTAACGTGAATTCCTGTAATTCACATATGCAGCTTAATGTAAATACTTAGAAATTATCCTACTTATGTTGATTAGACAATTAGCATGTGTGATTTGCCGCGAATAGGCCTTGTTTATTCAGGCAATCTGACTAAAGCAACTTAGTTGCCTTATCTCACATGTAATGAAAAATGAAAAAAAATCCGTACCGCACACGGTCAAACCAATCAAGTTCCGATTGCCAATAAATATAGGAACCTCGTGATGTGCACCAATGTTTATTAGAACCATGCTGTTTACAATGGTAATTATTATTGATTATGATAACTGTTCACGGCATTCGTGCGAATGAACCTTACATTTATCTGCTCTATTTTCTTGGATGAATGTGTGTTGCCAGCCATTTATTGCTGAAACTGGATGAATGTGTACTACATTGCACTACATTGCACTACATTGCACTACATTGGTGCAGTCAATATAAGTATATACATACACAATTTATATCCAGAAATTTCATATCGATGAAATACAAGTTAACCCTGGGAAATTGCGGCATATACTATTCACAGTGGGGCTACAGATTACAGGCAGCGACTTGTAATCGACACTTTATTGCCTTCTGGCAAAGAGGGACTTATTAATGACGTGACTCTACAATGTCTCTCAGGCGGGACTAACAAACTGCAGAACGAAGGGAGTACGAAGTGCTTTCGGGTAAAGAACAGTACGTCTGCACGCATTCCACTGCCACTCGTTTTTCTACTTGCTAAGCTTCTTACGGTCTCAAGCCGCCCCTGAAAGTTTAGGTACTGCATGTGATGGCTCAACCTACACTGGCCCCTAAAAGGCCCTTAGCACGTGCTGCTAGATCAGAAACTACGTTGAATATCGGTTGATGTGCCCCTTTGAAGTTCACTACCCATGTAAAACTGCAAAGCTTTCTCATCTGATATCAGACAAAAAAATTTTGTTCTTGTCTCTAGGCGAAAAAAAAAAAAAGAAAATTCTTCTACGTAAACTGGCTTTCGCGAACCTCTTACAACTACATTTGTGAATTCAAAGTCAAATACGCAAGCGGCTGCAAATATTAGTAGGTTAGCGACTCTTCAAGCTCCACTGCTATCTAATGAGACAATTCGGCACATATAGCGCCGGCAGAAATTCACTTGCAGCAGGTTTCAATGGCAGCACTGCAGACGAAGGGAAGGAAAGGAAAGAAAGGCAACGACACGTGCATCAGATTTTCTGCCCTATGGTAAAGCTGCCGAAATGCAGCACTCCCGTACGCTGACAGCGCAATAGTCGAGTACGTTACCTTGGAAAGAAGCCAGGCATACAGCGCCTCTTCAATTCCACTACGACAGCGATGATGACGTCTGGCAGCCGTCACTTTACGGACGTCGTTTCCGACGATGAAGATGACGAGGAAATGCTATGCAATGGAGAGCTGCTGTCGCACAAAAGACGTCCCATCATCCTTTTTCTTATGTGGGGCTCATAAAGTGACACACTGCGCGAAAAAAGGAATGCGTTTTCTATATTATAATGGTCCTCCGCGTTCCAAGTAGTGATTGTTTTTCATTCTTTTTTGTTTTACAGAACACGCGATTTCCTAGCGGCAGGAAATAAATATAGCTAGGGCCGTCAGGAAGGAGCTGCAATATTCCTTCAAGCGCTGGAAGTCTCTGACGCAATAGTGCAAGTGAACAGGAGATGCTGTTTCGCAGAAAAAGCTCTCCACATTTGCGTGGCTATTTCTTGTTACACTCGATGGCCAAAAGGGTCGGCAGTGGAGATACATTTTCTCATTCGCAACGAAGCGTCTGCAGTATCACGTCGGCAAAATAAAAGAGTATTCATTTGATTTTCAGCGATCATTTACCTTCGGCAATAGAAGTCTAAAGGGCACAGCTTGTCAGTTATTCTTACTTGCTTTGCATCTACACTATCAGAGATACCTAGCTTCTCTATTCATACTTCTTTAAAGACTCTGCAATGTGTCGCTTTCATACCTTTTTTTGTATGTCATACTGGGTGACGGCTGCCTATTGTAATGTGATTGTCTCATTTTGATGAAATTGAACATATATAGATCCGCTAACCAGTAGGAATTCTTGTTAATAGATTGAAGAGTGAATACATAAGAGTAAATAAAACCGCAGCTGGAATAAACAGAGCTGGCCAGTTATGTTGTAATCGAAAATCTAAAGAAAGCGATGTACTGGTTTACAAAATTTATCTCAGTCACTTGTGTAAAAAAGCAAATTCAGTGCCATATCAGGTGACGGTCAGTGTTTAAAGTACAGATGTTCTGCATGGAAATTCTCTGTGATGCTTAAAATTGCGGTATAGAAATTTGTAGTACGGAATAATCATTTCTCATAGAGATGCACTAGCTACGCCACCATATAACTTACTAAGGCATATTATTCCTGCCAATCCACAATTCCTGTGCCTAACCTTGTGCAGGAGGGCATGCCATCTCCCCTTGACTATTCTTACACTTTCGCCTTTTCGCACTGTCGAAATGATTTGATGTACCTTTGTCAGATGCATTTTTGCATGGGATGTTAAGACCGATAAACTGGGCTTGAGCATTCTAGGATGCTTTGAAAGCAAAGTGGAACCCGGAAGACTTGGAACGAAATGTTGCTACGAAACGTCACTTTCTCCAATACTCTCTAGGTTAGATCCCGTCGATAAACGGTAACCGACCGAAAAGCACCACTGCTAGGAGACTTCTTAATTACTTGCTTTTGCCACAGAAAATGTTACTTTGGCATATTCAAAAACAAGGCGGCCGTGCACGCGGTTTCTCTCTACGATAAGCTCTTTATGCGCTGAACGAAAAATCGCGAAACTTAAGTAGTAAATTATCAGTTAGGCTATATATCAGCGAATGAAAGATTAGCGCAGCAGAAATGCAAGGCACAGTACTTGAGAGACATCCCGCATGCTGGTGACACTTGTTGAAACAACGGCCCACATTCTTACATTTTCAGTTTCCTGATATGGTTGAAGCCATCATTCCGATGATTATGAGAACGCGTATATTCGTTTTGATAAGCCGTTAGTTGCATAGCGCGAATGCAGTATCCCATCAATAATCTTCTAGGGTTGTGCCAATATTCGAAGTTTAAAATATGAATCAAATTCTGTACAGTAACTATTAGTCTTCGTATTTCTATTTGAAAAGACACTAGTCGATGTTTTTGAAAACACAGAAATACCAAATATTTCCCGAAAACAAAATGGCAAGTCCGGTTCCAGTTTTCCCGAGAAAAAGGTTATGGAGCGCGCAAGGCGCCGTGGAACGGAAAGGGTTAGGCGTAATGCTGAAAGGCAGGAAGAGAGCGGTGTCGACCAGAGAGTAAACTGGGATAGCCGACATTCTAGATGAAATTAAGAGAAAGAATGGACCTGGGCAGGTCATGTAATGCTTAGGGTAGAAAACCGGTGGACCATTAATTAGAGTTATGAAATAAAAGCCAAGTAAAACGAAGTGCAGTCGAGGACGGTAGAAAATTTGGTGGGGCGATGAAATTATCAATTTCGCCGGCGCAAGATGAAGTCAGCTAGCCGATGACAGGGGTAATTTGAGATCGCTGGGAGAGGTCTTCGTCCTGCAGTGGACATAAAGAAAAATGACAACCATTTCACTCTGTGAAGATGAAATGGTAGCGAAAGCTGACGACAGTCAAAATTCTCAAACGAAATGTAAAGTGCCTTCGCTGCCATTCCGTGTTGACAGAGTGGAATGGTTGCTATTTTTCGCGTTGTCAGTCTGGTGTCGTTGCTTGGTCGGAGGTGCCTGGGCTCGCGATTGTCATTTGTTCTTTCAGCATCGCGGGAACGTGCTTTGTCGGTGGTCGTTTCGCGCCGGCGCCATTTACATTCTCGATGTTGTTACCTCCGGCGCTCCTCGCACGCATGTTGTTCTTCGGGTGTACGAATTATTCGCGTCTGCCCCATCGATAACGCGGCTGTTTTTAGCACTGAATACCTCCTGCTTGTATGCTGTGATATCCTTGACGTCACGCTATTGTTCACGGCGAGCGTTCTGATTTGTTCCGCATTTTGACATCTGCGCCGCCGCACAGCACCCGTGTGGGTTTGTTAGAACTCGCTAAGTCCGTGTCTGTTGCCGGACGCCGAAGAAGATATTGAAGGTTAGTCATATACAGCTTTCATTGTAATAGGCTGCTGTTGATGACGATGACTGTTATTTGTCTGTTAAACAAGGTATCGCAAATTACCAGAAGTGCACACCAACAAAAGTCGTCGGAGCAATGCAGAAACAAAATCAGTAATGCAAGATGAGTCCGCGCATCGCTGAAGGCAAGACTGGGACGGCAACGAAACGGCAGTGTAATGCCATGCCGCTGTAAAGGCTGAGTCTTATTATTCATCAATTAGCCCGGTCAGCTACGTTGCAGTAGTCGAGCATGGTTTTTGGCTTCTGGATGGAAGGCTGCATGACGACAACGTTTGACTTCTGCTTGTAGTGCGTTATTTAGCGTTCTTCGGTTTCTAGTCATGCAGCCTTTTTACTTTTTACCCGCCAACCTGCGATGTTTACCTTGGAACCTGCCCTTTTACTTGTGTCTGCGGTACACAAGTGCTTCTGTACCGTATTCTTTTTACACGTCTCATCTTTTTTCGCCAACTATTTATTTGGCGTTCTGATAAATTTAGTCATGCAGCAGCCATTTTTTATTGAAAGGCTTCTTTGTAACCGACGTTTCTTCCCGAAAAGCTTGTTTGTAATGAGGCGTTAACATTAGATATCTTTGTTGCACTCGTCAGTACGAGTTTGGCACATTAACTGTGCCCAAATAAGTGTTCCTTCTATATATAGAAGCGTCTGTGCTTGAATACTTGATATTCGATTCGATGTTCGATTCTTACTGTTCCTATTCAATTATTATTTGAAACATAGAACATTCGCCTACCGCTATAATTTTCACGTTATTTTGATGCTTCTTTCGTTGCCAATTTTGCCGAACAGACCTGATACGTTAACCACCATGAGACATTGCCGTATTTACACAGCTCCGATATTTCTTTAGTCTTGATCGAGCTAGCCTGACCATAGCTGCCAGTACATGTTACGGACATCATACAAAGACAACGAGTACTATACGTCCCTTCACCGACAGTAATACAACTACGAAGAAATGGAACTACTTTCTTTCTAGTTATCAGGGTGTCGGGCTCCGTAGCTGGACTATTTTGATTGTGTCTTCGCATGGCGTTAGGCACGACGATATTTAATCTCGAGAGGACCCCATTGAGTGTTGGGTATCTATGTGCGGAGAACGCAGGAACTGCCACTAAGTTACATTTACGCTCTGTATTGTGGCTCCCACAAGTATGGTCAGGAACACAGGGAAAAGAAAATCACGTGGAAACCGTGTCTTGGCTTGGGCGATTTGGCTCTTGCTGTGACTCATGTAGGTTAGCGTGAAAACAATGAGACATGTAGACGCATGAACAACATTGCACATTGTACGATGCACATTTCACATTGCACATTGCACATAACACATTGCACGATGTCCTTCTTCTGTCTGTGGTTGGATAGAAACAGAAGGTGCGGTATTATATGTGCGCACTTCATAACCATCACTTTGACTAACAAATGAATTTTATATAGTCCAGGAAGTTAACCTCAATAACCTGAAAGGCTACGGTAGATATACGTTACTTATGCGTCCCCTGTCTAATTGATAAAGTCAGTTTCTATGTTATTTTCCACTCCATTTTATTGTAAGATTTTAACAGAAACTTTGTTTGCTTCAGAAGCAGCGGACTTTGACACCCCTTACAATGGTTGGTTGGACGCACGCCGCAGAGATTCTTTGTATTCAAGTTGTGTTCGTGAAAGAGAGACAGAATACAAGAAGAGGAAAGGCAGGGAGGTCCACCAGACAAGCGTCCTGTATGCTACCCTATACTGGTGGTAGGGAAAATGAGAATAGAAAGCGGAAAGAGAGCGAGCGAGGAAAAACTTCATGCACCCCAGAGAATGCACAAGAGGACTATAGACGGTCACTCAGGCCCGTGCAGACCAAGAACTGCACCAGCACATGGATAGCCTTTTTCGCTGCCGACAGAAGTGGTCACGGTCCGAGTATCATTGACTCAGAAAATACTCTCGAGTATAGCCACTATAAAATTGTCCGGGGAGAGAACCCTTTCATTGTAGCAGTGGCCCATTTGCCCTATGTATATTCTTTTCCGACTCGGAGGGATAAGGTATACTACGCCTTTCTTGCACTCAATGTATCGTACTTCGCGATTCCTTGGATGGTTAATTTCCTCCCACTTATTCGAGCGCTTACTTTCACAACCAGCAGGGCGCTGAAAACACGAACACGTGTTGTTGCTATTTATGCGTCTCTGGTTTTCATCATTTCCGCGCTAAATAGCACCAGGCGGAGAAAGAAAATGTAGGATGAGTAAAAATTAGCATACAAATCCTGACGGTGACTTGCACCTTAGAGTCGAGTCTGTAATTATGCGCTGCATCACCCAGTGCACAGTCTCTGCTCAGAACATTCGTTCGCAAAGCCAGCACGTGCAGAAACCAGAAATGGATTCTATTATTAGGTCATCCTAACTGTATGGTATTGACTAGCCTTCAGTCATCCGAAGGCGGCTGAGAAACAAGTGAATGTCTGTATTAAAATGTGAAAGTGACACCGTGCCCCACGTAAAAGCTGTTGTGTATGTTATGTAAACAGTATAATCTCTAACTATTCTGTGTACAAGAGTGAACAATAGATAAGAACAACAACGAATGACGATAAGGTTGTTTATTTTCTACGCTTCCTTGTTTCTATTTGTACAGGTGGCCGATTCCCACAGTTATTGCTTTTACTTGAATCAAGTTAAGAGGATTTCAGTTTCGTTGCCGCTGCGTAGTGTAGTCTGCTGCCTGTAACCGGCTGTGCTGGAAAATAAAGTCATGAAACAACCTCTCGAACCTATAACCAAGGTGCATGTCCATTTTTGTTCTTTCTTAGAGTTGTGTACTTTCAGATTTTTTATTTGTGCACTGACAACGCAGATAACAATTATCTTGCCTGAAGGCCGATAACAAGCACGAATGCATGCCAGTGCACCTGGTTATAGTAACAATCAATCTTTATTCGCATATTACTCAAATGTACAAAAGGAGTACCTTGATTTCAGTAAAACACAAGAGTTCAGTTTGACTACAATCACCGCCCAATAACAGAAGGGGGAAATGAATATACAATAGTAACTTCGGGACCCAAAGAAAAGAGATAGGCGGCGTTAGGTTATGTCTCGAGCTCGGCTCCGTGTGGTAGCGTGGCGGAGGTTTCGACATGAAGCAATCAGAATCTCAGATATTGGGAAATCGAAAACCTGCTGGTTTATTGACAGTTAAGGAAAACATGTTTACATTGTAGAACAGGAGAAACAGAAAAAGACACAGTTTCGCCGGAAAGGCTAAGCATAGAGTGCGATAGCAAACTGATAGCCCTACGAAGTGCGGATAGCACTTTTATCGACCGTATACCTGTAAACAATTGCTTGCTAAGTAAATTAATAAGCATGGTGTCAGCGCGCATAACAAACATTAACACATCACACTCGATGACTGCAGGCACTCGCTGTCAAAACGCACGCGCAAGGAAATGCGGCAGCAGCAGCCAGCGAAGCCATATTCGTGCTGTCTATTGCTTCAACGCAAAGCGAACGGCAAGGACACATAGCACGCACAAGGCTTCAAGCCGCTTACGTAGCTATAGACTCTGCCCCCAACGCAGATCGCTCTCAAGATACGCCGCCGCATGCGCAGTTGCAGTGAAAAGAACACTCTCTTCGCACGGCTGCCTGCGATACAGCATTGGCGCAAGACGACGCATTAGTGGTGTAGAGGGAACATCTTTTATGCGCAGTTATTGCATTTCCGCACCGTCAGTGTCAGGCTTACACCTTTAAACTTTGCGTCACGTATCTTTCCCTGAATGTTTTTTTTTTTTTTTTTGTATTCTCAAGAGGCGCCACTCAGCAGCCATTTTCACTTTCTCCTTTCACCCTGTGTTCTCCTTTTTCCGGTGGGCTGCTTTCCCGGAAGGCAGCACTCTCGCGGGTGTGCTGCCCCATTTGGTCACACATCTTACAGCGTCGCACTTCTTGCCAAGATATGTGGTTTCTTTCTTCCCAGTAACGGAGAAGCATCAAATACTTTCTTTAATAGAACCGGTCGCTTTCGTTGTACACTTTCCCGCGCGTGAAAAAGAAAGATATTGTGAGTGATAACTTGAAGGTCGCAGTTTTGTTTCTACTGCTCGAAGAATATCAAATTAATTAGTAGTTTGCGGAAGCCTTCTCGGCTTCTGTTGTGCCGACTCCGATTCTAGCGGGAGTGTTCAAGCATTTAAGTGGTCGCAGTGTCATCGTCATTTTGATTGTACCGAAATGTTCTTTGATGGCAAAAAAGAATAATGAAAGAACAGATCGTTAAAAAAGGATAATACAATAAAAAAGTGCTACTCAATTTTAACTCGCGGTCGTATATAATTATTTCCGCCAAATGCGATCTTTGGTCAATGTACCTAGCACAAAAATTGCGCACATTGTAATTAATCCTTGCGGATGACGACGCCATAAATTATTAGACATTATCGATAACTCAGCGCACGGAGAACAACTGTTGCTAGGCGAGTGGTTGACTCTATTAATACTTACGTCTATTTCTTTTTTTTTCGTAGGCCTACGCCGTTAGGTCCACGCGTCGAACAACAACGATGACGCCGGCAGTGGCGATCATGGCAATAATGACGATGATGACGATTATAATGGCGGTGATCATAATGATGACGCTGATCATTCTGATGACGTGGTGCGGGCATCGATAACTTATTCGCCCATATGTTTGATAAAGAATTTGCGCCCCCTACAAAAGTGTAGAGCTGTAGTTTTATCGTAGGAATAATTTGAGCTGATAACACGCATTTATACATCGGTAGTTGATTACGTCACAGGAACTGCAACGATAGAATGCAAATGTGTGTAGAATTCACAAGAAATTGGCTTAAAATATGCTAGTGATAAATACTACGCTAGACGTAACGTTAAGCTCAATGTTATGCTTTGTCAAGGCAGGTCCTAAAACAAGGAAGTGTGCTCTCGCACAAGTGTCAATGCTAAAATTTGTGCGCGTTGTACCATAGGTTCTAAGAAGCAAGACGGATGGTTTGGCAGCATAACTAAAAACCAATAGTCAGCAAAAAGCTAGTGACGCTTGACCGTGGCGGCGAATATACCGTGGTCAACATAGAAAAGCTTTGGAGGAATCGATTTATTTATGAGAGAGATGAAGAGGAAGGGCAGGGAGGTTAACCAGATATCAGTCTCCGGTTTGCTACCCTACACTGGGGATGGGAGATAGGGGTTAGAAAGATGACACAGAGGAAAACGAAAGAAAAACGAAAAAAAAAACACGCACATTATTTATTTATAAAATTTCAAAAAACAAAAAAACACGCACATGATTTATTTATGAAATTTCAAAAAACAAACAAAATATATTAAGCAGATGCGGAACGGATGGCGATTAAAATATTGAAACAGGGCACAGATGACAAAAGATAGGATTTAGCTCAAAACTGTTGTGCTTATTGCGATCCCTGTAGCTTAGCCCTCAGAGTACAGACAGTAACTTAGCAGATCATCTGTTTGATATGTCAGCTGGATCTTGATTTCAACGCCTCTAACACATCGATATTCTTCTTAGAAGATAGGAACAGAGAAGCGCAAAAGCAGTTACTGATAGCACGCAGAAACTCCAACTCTTGGGCGTTTGTTACGTTTTGCTTACAGAAGCCCAGATACGCTTTTCTAGAGTATGTGCTAATATATCTCTATGCCAGCAGTGTTTCATGCCTTTTCTGCATGATATTCACAGCGCCAAAACATCTCACTACGTGGTCCCAACTCGGCAACTAAATTAAGCCCGATGCCATCAACAGCAAGGGCCATAGCAGAGCCAGCGCTGCCTCATTAGGCGCCTGACCACGACGAACATTGTTGTTGCTTTGTGTCAAGCAGACTCCTCGACCAATATCTGCAGGGGCGAATCTGCTTGATTGTAGCCGCCAACTTTCCCAGAGAAAGTTCTACATAGAGGCATTGGCCCCAGCTCTGCGCGGCAGTCATCATCACATCGTTTGATGCTGAGGAACGGTGGCTTCATCAACTTGCTTGCCCTCGGGAGAAATGCAAACAATTATCTCAGTGCTTAATAGGAAATTGCCTTTGCGCTTTGTTTTGTGCTGTTGCAATTTCGTAGTTACAATAACGGCTCACAATGCACCGCTCAGCAGTATCAAACTAGATAATTATACCACAATAGACAAGGAACGCGACATGCTGACCCAAACTGTTGTCGATCCAAGTTTTGCCTCACACAGAGGGTGCATTGTATTTTAGTACATTAAAGTCTAAGCCACGTACTACCGCACTGATCTTGCTCTCTTAAGGATCACCTTGATTACGTATATGGAAAAACCAGCAAGAATGTTTGTATCGTTAACATCAAGCAACGCAGGTGCAAATTGCTCATTATTACTTCTCTATGAAACCCTTTTTTGTTCACTTGAATTGTACCTGCCTGTGTGTGTGTGTAGGGGGAGGGGGGCGTCAAACATACTTTAAGTGATCGTATACGACAAGAACCAACACATTTGTGCAGACAGAAAACACATCCAGAAACACATTCGCCATGCACTTAGAAAAGACTAGCTCCCAGTACAGCGCCAATGTATTGCGTATGTGAATTTTCCGTTTTCCTGTTTTAGCGCTATTTCAGACGGATATTTCTGGAGAAATAAAAATACTTCTTAGTGTGTCCACGTGTTTCCAGCAGTATTACTAGCACTGGAGCCTTCTCTCTTTCTCGGTTTTTTAAGATACAGTCTACCTGTACTGAACAACACCTGCAAGACAAATATTCGTGTTCTGCAGGCAGTACAAGCTCAAGCACTCAGAGTCTGCCTTGGTTTGCCCAGATGTACGTCAACAGAGGCGACTCTTGCGATTGCTCGGGACCATCCAATGCGAACTCACATTACGGTGGAAGCCCTGAGAACGCACATCAGACATTTTGCACGTGCCCCCTATCACCACCTTGCAGCACTACCTTCAGACAGGCACCAATCATCATTCTCTAAAACTATCAACAAGTACAACGACAAACTTCCCTCGGGCTTCACCGCTGCATCTAAACCATCGATACCCCCTTGGTGTCTTATCAGCCCCACAGTACATCTCAGTGTACCAGGAATCGGAAAAAAGTCTGAACTGTCGTCGCCTGTCCTCAAACAACTGTCTCTGCTTCTTCTGCACGAGAGGTACGCGGACAGTGAACACATTTATACTGATGGTTCCACAAACACCCAGTGTTCGTCCGGTGCTGTGGTTGTCCCAGCAAAAGCTATTACCATCAGCTTCAGGACTGACCACCCGACAACGTCGACATCTGCTGAACTAGCTGCTCTTCGCGCTGCACTCCGTTTCGTCAGTCGGGAGCCACCTCGACAATGGTCCATCTTCAGCGACTCAAAGGCAGCCCTACAATCTGTACTATCAGCTCTGCGTCGCGGGCCATTCGAACAGCTCGTATTCGATATTAGATGCCTACTCCATACATCACAGGAGAAAGGACACCACGTGACGTTTCAGTGGCTGCCAAGTCACTGCGGCGTCACTGGAAACGAAGACGCCGATAATGCCGCTCGGGCAGCTCTTGAAGACGCACAAGAAGAGGCCATACCGCTTTCACGATCAGACGCAGCTAGCAGACTTCGAGTGCTTGCACAGGAGATGACGCTCTCTTCATGGTGCACACCAAACAGCCAGACCAACCAGAGCAACCGTCAATACCACCTGCCCTCTTTGATGCATCTCCATATGCCAACTGGACTCCGCCGAAGCGAGGCGACTCTGCTTTATCGCTTATGGTTAGGGGTGGCTTTCACGAAATCTTACTCATTCCGCATTGGAATGGCCGACAACGCTCTCTGCAATGCCTGTCTTTGCGAGGAGACGCTGCAACACATTCTGTGCGACTGTCCTGAATATAATGTCCAGCGACAGTCCCTGGCATCCGTTCTCGCGCACCTTGACACTAGACCATTGTCCCTCGACACGATTTTCACATGCCGCCGACAGAAGACATCGCAAGTGAAGGCGACGAAGGGACTACTTCAGTTTTTGAAAGAGACGGGATTGGACAAGCGGCTCTGACAGTGTTATCACGTACAATGCCAGATTGATGGACTCTACCGGATGATGTTTGTGTGCTGTGCTCTCTCTCTCTCTTCCCCTTCCCCATCTTTCATCGCCCCCATCCCTCTCCCATGTGTAGGGTAGCAAGCCGGTTACGCTAAACTGGTTAACCTCCCTACCTTTCCTTCTCTACTTTTTCCTTCCTTCTCCATATACCATGAAGTTCTCTAAACATATATTTCATTCGTTTGGGGCCCATAATTTCTGTTCAGCTCAGCGGAGTGATGGCACGTTACGCTGGGCAGAAGTGCCATTGAAATTTGCCGACCAAGTTGCTGCGCACGTAACAATTGATTTTGAGCTGATCTTGTTCCGCGCCGGCACACACACAAAAAATGTTAGAGAAAAGCGGACAGGAAGCGCTGTCCTGTCTGCTCTTCTGTAACCTTTTTTGTCTGAACCGATGCGCTTGAAGATCTGTTTAACATGAACCTTAATCAATTATCCCGGCTCGCCATCTTGTTGCAAGTTACAATGTCGCACATCCGCTATCGAAACCTTGCAAGCCCTTTCGGCGTTGTCGCTCATTGGTCAGGGTCGCCATTCGGCAGCCTAGGTCCCACCGCCCAAGGGAAGTGGCGTGCCAGCATTGCATTAGTCAGTGCTGCCTATGGACGGCTATGCCGCGTATCGATGGTCGAGAACATGTGCCCGAAGAGCGTGAAGTTCCTATCCGAAATGATCGACCGCGTAAATTATTCAAGTGACTTTCGACCACAGTGCCAGGAAGGGTCTTCAGAAAAGTGCGCAGACGCCTGTATAAAAAATCGGAGGGGGATTTTCTGGGCTAAAATTGATCGATCCGAAGCATGAAAGGTCAAGGCCACAGGGATAAGGCGCTAGCTGTAATGAGCACTGGCGGTGACTAGGAACCACTGCACCCTTGTCATTGCGATCACTAAAGTATTTTGCTACATCCACTCAGCGTAGCATGTCGGTCTCGAAAGCTCAGAAATGTGCTCTCCTTTCATAGAGCTATTAAATATGGACCCAACCGTCTCCAACTTGAAATGATGTTGTATTAAGCAAACACTATTTTTGTTCTAAAAGCGCTGACTGATTATTTTCGCACACAAAACAGTTTACTAAGTCAATATGCTTGCTCACAAGCAGTTTTTTGCGAGCGGTCTAATGACTACGCTAATTCAAAATTTTGCTCAGGAGACAGCAGGTAGTTCTTAAAGGTGAAAAGTGGTTTGAGCAATGGTTTCTTTTCGAATGCTAACTTTTGCTTTCATGTAGAAAGATATACCGTGTGCATACACCGTGTACGAATATATAAAGTCAGGATGTTCATATACATGAAACTTTGCTTTCGAATGTAAGTTGGCAGTACTCTCCAGTAGCGAAAATCGAATAACTGCACGCCAAAATTTTGCAATCTGGCACGTTCAGCAATCAAGCGAAGGCCCTGGTTCGCAGGGGTCATTTCTCAATCAAATTTCCATCGAAGAATTGGCGAGTGTGATATCTTAGGCGCAGTTACTGCTCCGTCCTTTACTCGGTGCTGCAAAGGGAGGCTTTCGATCTGCGGCGCACTTGCGAAATGGGTGTAGGACAGAAATGTCAAGCTACCGTGGCGACCTAAACTGGGACACAATTAAGACAAATGAATGACAGAAAGTTCGCAGAAGGACCACGGACTCGAGTCACGAACTCTACCATCACCAGCGTAGAAAGCCATCAGAGCACTGCTGCACTTTTCAGAGACTATAGCTCTGCAACCGCGTTTTATTGCACGGTGAGCGCTGGTGTGTGCTCGCACTTTTTTTTTTTACATTTATCTGCCACCATTTCCCCAAGTGTAATGTACCGAACCAGGGCTAACATGGTTAACAGTCCTGCCTTTCCTTTTCCATCTCTCACTCTCAAGAAAAGCATCCCATAAATGAGCACGACCCTTTTAATTACAGCTACGCTCTAAGGGCGAAGCAATAACAGCGATGGCAAGCTCGCGTAGCATGTTCTGTGTCGCAGCGTAACATCGCTGCAATGTCAACATCGGTGCGCTGCCGTTCTTGAAGGCTGCCGGTTGCCTTTCGCTGGCACTTTCCTAAATTAAATCTGACTGCGCAAGTGAGTGTATTTTTACGTATTGTTATCGTGACCCTTTATTTAGCTTCTGAGGTGCACTGTTTGCCTCTGATCCCAAATGGGCATTAAGTGGAGGCGCCTTCGATACAGCCGCTTAAACAACCGCTTCATTCAGCTGCCGACGGTTTATTTAGAAAACTACGCGTTTTCTAAATAAACGATCATAGGCGGAAAGATTTAATTTATGTCAACTTTATGAAACAGATGAGTTGTATACATGAAAAGAGTACGGAGAATGAAAAGTAGGTAGCATAACAACGCGTACTTCAGTCTCCCGCTCGCTGTTTTCGAAGGTGTCCGGTCGCTTCATATCAGCGCGACAGTGCTTACATCCACAAAATCGGCGTGTTTTCCTGTGTCTTGACAATTATTGATGTCGCTGATGCGCGGCTTCTCTTATATTTCAAGCGAACGATGAGCGATCGCTGTACCATGCGGTTGTAGACAAATGCAACCGTCGGTGATTTGGACAATCAGCGGCGTTCTTCCGGGAAAATTGTGCTCTTAGCAAATCGACATATAAATGCGAAAAGCAGCGCTCCCAAACAACTTATAGGCAGTATGCAACGCGCTTCCATGAGAAAGGGTGAAACACCTAAAATAACACGCAGCACGTTTCCAATGAGTGGTTAGGGCCTCCCGTGGTGTTAATATTACAGCGCGATTCGTTGCGCTGGGCGTTCGCTCTCGTGGTGGCGGGTTGAATGCGAACGGCGATTCATGCCTATTAAATTCATTGGAATCGTAGCTGTCACTGTTTGACAGCTACGAACAGCTGGCACTGCTGACATAGTCACCCGAAGACATTGTGCCAATGGTCAGGCGCAGTCACAAATTACTATCTGCGTCTGCGGTTTGCCGCTTCCTTCCTCAGCGCTGGCGGGTCCGGCATGTCTCGCGGACTTTCTCCATTGGTGTGCCGCTCATGACGTCACGCGATGTTCACTCGGCTGCTCAGTCAGGTTTCGGCTTCGTTATTGTGATCTTTGCTTATTTAAAATTATTTCTAAATTTGCGGTACAATTCCCCTATCAGACGTGCAACGTCTGATAGTCGAATTAGTGGGACGCCTCGGAAACCTAGAAATGCCATTATCTTGACAAACAAATTCACCGACGATTACGATACTACCTAATGAGAAATTTGACTGCTGCTCTATACGTGTTTTCATTTCATTTTGCGATACATTTGCTGGCGCGGACAATCTCTCTCGTGCGGCACATTGCAAACGGAGAGCAACCTGGCGCGACTGCCTCGCTAATCGGCTGTTCCCGAGAGGCAGCGCATGGGTGACCCTTCAGCTCGATTCGCAGCAGCCGCCACAGACAGACCTTCGCTCATGCGGCGCTTTGTTGTCATATATGGTATCGGTGGCGCCATACGTGAACAGACGAGGCGCGCTACTTTGGCGCCATCTCGTAGCCATCGTCGCCGCAGAGCCCGTCTTGCGCGGCACTCACGCTTTCGCCATACCCTCCTCCTCCGCTTTCTTCCTCGCGCTCTCTTCGTTATTGCCGTCTTTAATCCCCCCCTGCGCTCCGCGTTCGCTCTTTCATCCTTCGCAGTGTTGGTTTCCTCGGTTACGCCGAGGGACACCGATGCTCGCAGCAGGAACGGGCGCCTAAGAGGCGCGCTCCAAGAAATCACCAGAGTTGCGCTTTAGAGCTCCGGCGGCACCGCGCGTGCACTCCCATACACATCTTGAAATGTGAGCACACGCGCGAGAATGTTGTGAGCCGCCGTGGTGTCATTGAGTGGTCACAGTTCTCAGGGATCGCTTTCGAAAAAGCGTCAGCAACGTGCCAGGAATGCCGTCGCCCGTAGACGCCGAGCGAGTTAGACCGCAAGACTCTTCCAAACAGCCCCATCTTTACTACTCATAGGGGCTTCCAGCCTGCGTGCAATCTTTTCTACGGAGTTACTCCGTTACGAAACAAGCGATACTATGCAGCAACCAATATACGCTATAAAATCGCAATTCATTTAATAAAGCAAATAAATACTAACTTATTATGTCTACTTTCCTAACCAATGAGTAGGCAAGAAACGGCAGAGTATAACCATCTCTCGAATTTTCGTGATGATGATTGCGTGGCGTACGTACATTCGAAAGGTTTTCAGTGTAGCCGGCATAAAACACTGCTAAAATGGCTTACCGCTGCTCGTATCAAGTCGATAAAGTTACTGCAATGCTTGATCTACGGCGACAAAGAAAATGCGAAATTTGTTGGTCCGTCATTTTGAATGGAGATGAAGGCTACCGCAACAGAGAGACAAACAAAGAATTGGGGAACGACAGGTACAAAGTACGTTGTGTGTCAGTGATTCATACATGTGTCCTTGTGTCCTTCGTTTATCCTGGTATGGTATGAAGAACTTTATTTAGGCCCTGAGGGATCAGTCTTGGACTGTTGCGGGCCGTTCCCACGTCGGTACAGAGAGGCCGAGCCCCTCTGCCGTCACACGGGCCCTCTGGACAGCCCTGGGTTGGTCCGCCAGCACTTCACTGTGCAGCATCCGCTGCCGCCACTGTTCACCTCGACAACCATCACCGGCCAACGCCAAGCAGCGCCAAAGCATGTGTTCTAAATCGAGCAAACCCCCATACTTACTACAATAGATTGAAACCCCGCAGTCCGGATTAATTTTATTCATGATGACCGGGTTAGGGTACGTTCGTGTCTGCAGAAGCCTTAATGTAACCGCCTGTGGCCTATTTAATTTAGAATGTGGCTGGGGGAATGCCCTGCGCCCTAAGTAATAGTGCTTGGTGATTTCGTTGTAGGTTAACAGTTGGTCCCTGTACTCAGGAGCGGGAGATCCAGCCCCTTCAGGGAGTACACGGCACACTAATCCTCGTGCCTCCCTGTGCGCCACCTCGTTGAGGTTACGCGGGGCTCCCTCCACTGTCCCCATGTGCGCCGGGAACCAAGTAACTGTATGCGAAGTGACATCTCTACCCTGCAGCAGTCTGTTCGCCGGTTCCGCAACAAGTCCTCTCGAGAAGGCTTTAATCGCAGATCGCGAGTCACTAAACACCAAAATTCTTTTTGAATCAATTAGTGCTAGAGCAATAGCCACCATTTCGGCAACCCCCGGATCTTTGGTATAAATGGAAGCGGCATTTCTAACCATCTTTATCCTCGTGCCCTTTTGTTTTATTCTTGTTTGTTACTTAGTTCTTGTTTTAATGTGTCCTTCCGTCCTTCCTGTGCCAAATGTTGCGCTACTCCTCATGGAAATTCTCTATCTATGGTAGCCGAAAGCGATCGGCCGGCACTCAAGCTTGTGGATTTTGACACTGGCTGGTTCGCTTGTAAACTGCTAATTCATAACTGTGCGTTTATGCGTTTCAATAAATGTGCTAGCATAGTATAGAGACGAGCTGTTTGAGAGGATTGACAGACGGAAACGCTAAAGTATTCAAGAGGCGAACAATTATTTTGCTCGTTCATAGTTTTTTTTTTTCTACTATAACCTGAATTCGATGATTTACACAATATTTAGCCGCTCAAACTTTTATATCACCTCAGCTAGAAATACTTCCACAAAACTAGGTATGCTGCAAGGTACAAAAAAATAATTTTCGGGGATGCAAGTCAGGTCTGTAGTTATTTGTGGTTTATTAACGGCAATAAAATGTGCAGTTTTAGTACAGATGGTCCCGCTTTCCCATGAACACAGTAAACAAGAACAATATGTCTGTGATAGAAATAAATAGATGTGATCAGAATCTTTCCTGTGTAATTATGTCCGCGGAATAAAGCACCGACACACGTTTCCAGCTCACTGCTGCTAGCGGCGCTGGTTTTTAATGTTAGGACTCGTTGTATTTTTCCTTTATCTTGCCTGCTTCATGCCGAACAGATCGGTCAACATTTATAATAGATTGCGCGTCTAGTTTTGCTGGCCATCAACATATTCATATCATCTTTTATTAGTGCAAACACACCTTGTCCCGAATCATGCCCTGCGGTTGTTTTATTGTTTGGATTTGTCGGCACATGTTAGGGGGAAATTGCACTCTTATCAGGTATGCGCGCAGTTGTTGCATTGTTAACTCCACTAAGTAAGGATGTATTAGGATAACAGTAAAGCTCCAACAACATCAAGCGTGCAGAATTGATCCATCATTTTGTTCCGAAGTGTAACTCCTCAATTCTCGCTGCGTTTTCACGTGTTAACTAGGCCTGCTATGACCAAACATACTTCATTATCCAGGAAAATTGGAACAAATTGTTTCCATTCATTTATGGCCATCGAGAGTACATCAGTAGTAAAAACAACAAAGAAATTATTTTCGCTTTCAACCCAATTATTTTGGTAGTTATTTAATTAGCAATTTGTTTGGTACACTGCCCACAGCTGAAAGTTTACTTCAGGATACAAAAAAAGAAAAAGGAAAGAAGGACTTTCCCCTTTGAATCAGCATTTTCAAGCATGAAACTCAGCATAACATACATTATCTGTTTGGAATCACTGGGCTAGACAAGTTTGAACGTGACGACATCTTTAACTATATTTTATAATATTTTTCCTGTTTGCACTTTCTTAAGCTCATCTTTGCTCAAAATACAAGAGAAAGCTAAGTCAACTTGTTGTTGTGGTTATATCACGTTTTCAAGTACTTGCAGATAAGGCAATGATATACTATGACACATGATATATGTATGATACTTTTACCTGCAGCCTCGTTGGTGCGGTATGGCATCAGGGCAAAGCTTTACTGTGCGCTGACGGTGGCTGTGCCTTCCCGCAGCACAGGTTTTCTCGTGATTGTCGATTTCGTCCTCGGAATGCTTCTAAATCTAGAGCTCCGTTCCAAGACGCGTAATCTGCCAACAAAATTGACCGGAATCCCCAAATGGCGCTGCTGAAATTGGATGGCTACAAGAAATACAGGCAGAATGATGGCAGTCCCTCCTCAGCAACGCACAGTGACGCTGATCGATATCTCTCCGACAGGTTTTTTTTTTCATGACGTCAGGAACAAGAATTTTGGCAGGTATGAAGGTATGAACGTTCCTATCCAAGCTGGCAATCATCACAGTTAATGAAGCCCATAGACGTGTTACACTCGGTCAGTTTACTTAAAGAAGCGATCCCTTACCGACAGTTGTTGCCGATGCGCGGCGATCTGGAAGCAAAAAACGTTGCAAGCATCCGCCACCGCCAGCGCGAATCACTGCAGGGATCGTTGATACGGGCGTGAAAAAACGTTATTTTTACGCCACCGGCCTCTCATTCTACGCGAAAGATGAAAGGTGCAAGATATTGCGTCATACTTTTCTGCCCTTCACGCAGTCTCGTTCGGTCTTCGGTCACCAAAACAAAACCAGAAACACTTTCTCGTTTGCCTTCAGAATTGTGTGTTATGAAGAAAAAAAAAGGGGGGGGGGGAGGAAGAAAACGAAACAAGAATGAAACAAAAAATAATGCGTCACTGGTTGTACATTTGGTACTCTTGTCTCTCGCTCAGTATCGCATTGTGTTCAAAATTATCGGAATCACACAGGACACAAGACACCACCCATCAATGCGGGTGGGCTATAGAAGGCAATCAAACCACCAAATAAATTATGCTGGCAAATCAGGATAGTCATATCTGGCTCATATCGCTGACGCTACAGCCATACAGCAGCGACTGTGCGGCATGACTACTTGGTTCATAGGAATTATCGTCGCCACGTATTCGCTGGGATACAAAGTGATCGCGCTCAGTGTTCGTTTTCTTCTTACATAGACCGCTTACTAGTTGGTTTGCTCGGTGAGATGCGTATGTACGGAAATACCTGAGCGTTCTTCTATCTGGCAAGATTCTGGGGTAAGATTATTGGCGAAGAGCCGGTGCTCTTCAAGAAGTCGATGCGTTCGTTTATCAGAAAATATTATAAGTTCCGTTTGAAAGCATCTCTCATAGCGGAAAAGGCTTTATCTTTCTTTGCAGCTCGCAGACTTTGGGGTTAGCGGCGCAGTTAGTGTGAAGCGAGAACTCGGTGCTTCTCGACTACCGCTATTGGCCTAGTAACTTTGTCGGTTCTTTTTCTTTCGCTCTTTTTGCGCATTGATTGTCATTCTTTCACCTTCTTTTCCTCTGTATTTGTTACCTCTTCTCTATTGAGGCAAGAGGGTTATGGCGACTTTTACTGATGTAAATGTATATAGATATATGAAATATTGGCTCGCCATCCCATATCTCCGAATTGGATGTCCAGCGAAGCTGTTGAAAGCCACCACTACAACTGCTGAGGGGAGCATGCAATGCTTTATTGTTTTGAATAATGGTAGCAATCGTGATTTATAGTAATGGTAGTAATGGTAATTTTGACAGTAGGACACCGCTGATCGTATTGCCGTTTCTTTTTCCCTTTGCCGTCCCTCGTATTCACGCTGCTCCTCGGGAGTTGCCTGCTCCGTCACAAGAAATCAGTTGCTAGGCTGGGTTTTTTTTTTATGTGCGAAAGGCAAGTGACGTCACTCCCCGCGTCGCAAGCTGCCGACGGCACGGCAGCTTGCGCAACTGTGATCTTAACCGGGAAACGTACGCGGGGAGCGCTACGTGCTCCGCATTGCATGTAGGCGCAGGAGCGCCGTATCATCAATTATCTGGTTTCGATTACGATTTTGTGCTTGTTCTTTATTGAAACGAATGCTGTTTGGTTTGTTTTACGCGTGATTCCGTAGAACGCATGCACTTTTCGCTTCACTTTGCTGAGTGCTTGAGGCCTGCTTCACCTCCGTTGCGGGTCGGCCCCGTATTGCACTCCGTCCGGCATCGGCGACGTTACTACTACTACTACTACTACTACTACTACTACTACAACTACTACTACTACTACTACTACTACTACTACTACTACTACTACTACTACTACTACTACTAATAATAATAATAATAATAATAATAATAATAATAATTAGAGTATAGTATAAGTGCAGTAATAATGACCTTCAAAAGTAGAATAACTATGTAAGATCGGGATTGGTGAGTGGTCACCGGACTTGGTCAACAGCACTCTTGACACAGACTCACATTCACGCAAAAAGTGCGCGAACGTATAAACTCATCTGCTTTCAGTGCACGAAAAGCAACCTTACTTCAACATCGGTGTAGGAAAGCAAGAGATAAGAAATATAAATTTAACAGCTTATTTTGAGGACAACGCTCCTTACACCGGCCGTAAAACAAGGCACCTGTAGCATGACTATATTGAAGGAAAAATTTAATCCTCGCTGTTCTATATTTATAGGGTTGGCAAATTTTCCTTACCTACATTGGCGTGTCCGGAGTTTCACCAGACGTTGTCTTGTCACATTTCTTGTTTGACACCAGCCGTGTTCTCGCCACCAACTGCACGTAAAGTCACGCCCATCAAAGGAGCTGAAGTGGATATTTCAAAAGAATCTCACAATCTGTACTTATATTTCATCAGTCATTTTTATTGCTTAGTTTACGAAAGCTATGGTGCGACCGAAAGTGCTAAGTCAAGAGCTATGTAATTTAAAGGCTGCTGCAGATGTTCACCTGACCAACCATTTATAGCATACTTCTCCAGATGACAAGGGTTACACATGAAATGACAAACTAATACATAATAGACACGCACACAGGATACAAAGAAAACAAGTTCAAACACAAACGATAAAAGGTAACTAGAGTGTCTGGTTCAGGCCAGTGCCCTGAAAACAGACTAATAACATTTTTGTTTTAAGCAACTAAAAGTAGCTTTGCTTCAAGGTCTGGTAATGCTTGCAGCTTGAAGGAGCTGCCACGTAAACTTGAAGGAAATTTGACAACGACTCTGTTGATCTAGAAGCGCGTCCATATAAAAAAAATGTGGTGTAAGTTCTTGCACGCTTCGCGTTAACTCTACAGTACAGCCAACGCTTAACGGAACACGAAAGAAAGCTACGTATACGGTTAACGAAAGTATTCCGGTTATTCAGTTTTCTGCGATAGTTATGTGCCTTTACGCCTTACGATTTGCATGTTCCCTTCTGAATGCGTCCCATTCGCTATCTGGTGGTCGTGCAAAAGCTTAAGCTGCATTTCTTGCTTCCGCAACCTCCATTTTATGCAAACATCATTCCGCACGTGTCCTTCACTTTTTGCCTGTCTCTTTAATGTATCGGTGCTACACGCTTTTACAGAACATGTATTATCACTAAGCGCACCGTTTTACCTACATTTAATTGTCAACTTCGTGCTACCATTCTTTCGTATTGATTGCTGGGAAATCTGTTGCAAACAAATTCAGACCATAAACCAAATTTACTGTCCCAAATGCAGCCTTCTGTCATAGCCAAAAAAATTGCTTTTGAGATTGTTTACTGGTAGCATTTGCGGGTCTGACATATATTTGAGCAGGAATATTGGCATTCTAGACGAGCCAGAGCTTTCTTTTAAACTGAGTGCTTATTCTTCCTTTTTGCAGGCGTTTTGAACAATGAGAGAGCGATCTGTGTTTTCATCTCAGTTGTTCGGGCTGCTCCTCGTGATATTCACTTTCTGCTCATTCGTCTAACGCTGTAGCCGAAGAAACTGAGACGTGCGCGCCAAAATGAGCAAACTTCCGCGTCACCAGCGATGAATTTGATCATTTAAGAGAGTGCTCTTAAAGTCTGCGCAACTTCAGGCTGACTTTACGAAAATGATATACTTAGCTGTGAACATAAATAAGGGTTTCCTGTCTCGCAGGAGCAGTATTTGTACATCTCCCGCAAATAAACAAGGGTTAGCTTTCAGAAAGGACACCAAGGATTCCTTGAAGGCTGCAATTCCTAAGCCTTTTTTGTGTTCTCTCGTGGAAGGCACGCTTATTGCGGTCGCTATGCCAACGAAAGCCCGACGAAGCGCGATCTACGCAAAGCTGGGATTTGTAGCTGGCATCTGTCGGCATCCATTTACTTTCCTCCGAAGTGCGCAGCAGTCGCCTTGGAGATCTCCGAGGAAACGCTGTGTTCCCCATCGCAGCTCCCCCGGTCACCCTTTCCTTCCTCTCATCTGCCTACGTGACTAGAATGCTGAAAACTGCTTCACGGGAAAAGCGTTATCCCCACCTTCTGGGCCTAGCGCCAGGGACCGGCAAAGCCGATACCCAGAGAGCTGTAATGCTGCGCTTCCTATGTCTGTCAGCTAGATAGTCTGCGAAGTAAACGGTAAAAAAAGCGCTAAAGCAAAGCCCTCAATTTCGCCGCTTCCAAGCACTGGTATCGCACGTGGACGTGCTGTTATGTATGCAATATATTGTAGATAGGAGCAAAGTATAAGCATTACCCTAGTCGCAGGAACTATGGTAGAGTCTTCGGGCGCGATGTGAAAGGTCACGTGAGAGCATTACAACGCCGGACCACTAATGCGGGGCAGGTTGTAAATAATGCTATATGTTGTAGACATTTCGTGTTTCCGGCGCTGAAACTTGATATACATGACGAAACAGCGCTAAAGACGAACACAAAGAGTGGAAACACTGAGATGATGAGCATGAACTGAAAACTGATACATCGGGAATATGTCAAGTTTAAAACTTAAATTATGTAGTCTAGAAGACGCTAGAGCGAACATTTTTACGGTAAAAGGTGACTTCCGGCACTTCCGTGCAGGTATATTTCGCGTACGTCAGGCGTTGTATCTCTCTCTCTCTCTCTCTCTCTCTCTATGTAGTTCGATGCCAGGCCAGTGTTTAAGTAAGGTACTCGTTTTTAAAGCACTGTCGCACACGGCATGAAAAAAAGTTAACAGCATTCGCTGCTAGGTCATAAAGCATGAGTCATCTCGAAAGAAAAGTCGGGGCTTACTGATGACCCAGCGTCAGGCAACTTCTGCACGTGGAAATCTGCTTAACGAGAGCAATGACTGCATGCCTATATTCAGGCAGCGTCCGACTACGATTATTTCAGCGCAAGGCTTGCAGAAAATTATTCTGGTAACAAAATTGTCTGGCTTGTGAATTTAACAGAAGAGTGGCTAAAATACTGCAGACTCGTATTTTTAGTAACTAATACTAATAGGTACTAATAGGCTCCGAAACGTCAACAACCTTTCACTACACCTGCAAGAGACGGTCAGTATATGCACGTTATTTGCCATATTGCGTGGTACTGCATAAGTCCTTTCGCTTGCAAGCATTCAAACGCCAAAAATAATCGTGGATGTATTTTTGCCGAATGGCATTCGGTGATCGAGGCATTTACCGCGAACGCCCCATGATCCTTTATATACAGTCAACCACAAAATTTTGCGCAATACGAAATCAGAAAGAAAGCTAAATATCTGCGCAGCCTCACAACACAGCCTAGTATTCCCATTTACAGGCTCTACCGGTATATGTGAATAACATTGTGATCTTCGGTTTTACTGACTACTGTTACAGGCTGCTCGGAAATTGAACATTTTATGACATCCTGTAGTCTCTAAACCTTTGTGGCTGACTGTACATTTTGCCTTAATGTGCATTTTGTGCAATGTACATTTTGCCTTAACACAAACGATAACAGGTAACTAGAGTGTCTGGTTCAGGCCAGTGCCCTGGAAACAGACTAATAACATTTTTGTTTTAAGCAACTAAAAGTAGCTTTGCTTCAAGGTCTGATAATGCTTGCAGCTTGAAGGAGCTGCTACGTAAACTTGAAGGAAATTTGACGACGACTCCGTTGATCTCGAAGCGCGTCCATATAAAAAAAAAGTTATATAAGTTCTTGCACGCTTCGCGTTAACTCTACAGTACAGCCAACGGTTAACGGAACACGAAAGAAAGCTACGTAGACGGTTAAGGAAAGTATTCCGGTTATACCGTTTTCTGCGATAGTTATGTGCCTTTACGCCTTACGATTTGCATGTTCCCTTCTGAATGCCTCCCATTCGCACGTTCTATGCGCATGTTTCATGCGAACGTTGACGCACACAATGATGCACACAGGCAGGCGTTCTCGCACCTCACTTTATGCTAGATATCCTGGTAGACAGAATTTTCCAGGGGGGCAAGTGCCCGATTTGTCGCCCCCCCCCCCTTTCTTACGGTCCTGCTCTACCGTTAACACTAACGTCCGCGAAAGTACTGCACTTTCTCGAGTGATATCACACTCTAGCTACTCTTGGCGTACATAGAGACGGTGAAAAATAAAGTTAGATATTTCGTCATCATATACAGAGGGGCGAGGGAGCATGGTTACCTTTAAGATACAATTAACACGGTGGAAAGAACAGCGTCATCTGAGCGAAACAAACCCCGGCTTGCGCTCACAAATGCAGCAAGAGGTCACAACGGGAAGTAACAGCGGGTACTTCACCCTTGCACTGAATTTTAAGCGTCGTGACGCCAGATACTTCCAAACGCAGCTCGATGCAGAGACGCGCGAAGCTTAAACAGCTTTTCCTCCGGGACTGAGCTTCTTCGCCATTTTCGTTGTTTAGTTCGTCTCGCCGATCGTGGCAGCCGCGACGTCGTCATTACGAACACAACATTAAGACCGTCGCTCCTAAGCTAAAGCGGGCCAGCATCGACTGGTTCGGATCTTACTCAAGCGTTTTATCTGGGGAGTCTCCGCAGTCATTTCGCCTTATGTCGCAACGCTGAAGTTTTCTGCTGTGCAAAATCTGGCGACTTCATTAAATTTCCTTCGAGTTCGGCTGCACCTCGAGCTTGGGCCAAACACTCCAAATAAATGCTGGCACCAAAGGCTAATGATTGTTTACAGCGCGAGCCAGTTTTGTGAGAAAATATGTGTTATTGTACACGTGTCATGATTTGGCTTATTTTCAATTTTCTTTTTTAGCATCATTGCGATTTTGGAGTCAGTATTTTCTTGTAGTATAAAGAGTTGCGAAACATCTGCGTGTTAGAGAGAGAGAGCAAATGATAAATGAAAGATAGGGAGGTTAACCAGGACTGAGCCCGGTTGGCTACCCTACACTGGGGAAAGGGAAACGGGGACGGAAAGATTAAAGCTTCACAAATAGAGCAATGGTAACTAATACCTGCAATAGGAATATCAAATGACATTGATCATACTTTCGTGTGAAGTTCGTAATCATGTGTCACTTAATGTAGTAATGTCATTAGAAAATTGTCTTAGCACAAACTATTGAGAGCGACAGAATAAGACGCAAATAAAAATCGCATGGGCTGCGTCATTTATGAGATGCAGTTAGTACAAAAGTTGCATTTTAAGTGCAATGTTTTCGCACATTGTAACATTACGCAACAAATATAAATAACGTCAAAGCTCACTATGCGGGAAAATGATTGCATGGCATTCTTCTTGCAATAATTAAAATATTACCACTGCAGTGGACAAAAAAGTAACCTAGCATCATTATGCATTACAGCAACGCCAAAAAAGAACACATACACACACACGCTGAAGAAATGAACACTGACACACACGGACAAACGCTGCATTAAGTGACCAATTGGCCCAATAACTCGTTTTACTAGCATCAGTAACTACGCAAAGAATGTTATAAAATGTAAAATAACTCGGTCTTCTTTATAGAAATTGACAACTCCACCGAGTAAGTGAGCTTGGTGTCTACTCACATATGCTGACTTTAATCGTGCAATAAATGACCTCGACTTTCACTCTTTATACTCCACCCACCTTCGTGGGACGTTCTTTTTTGTTCATTATTATCCCTCTTATCGTGCTTCTCTTTGTCCCTATTGCTGCATAATTACCACTTACGTAAGATTTCTCGTATTCGCTCGCCAAGGCATAAATTCCACGGTTACAATACGAATCCAAAGTATAAGATGACCTTGTCAGGAAATATTTTATTGTGCATGTTCTGTGTCTCTCTCGACACAAAAGCATCGAATAGGACCAAATAAAGCCGGTTTCCTTAAAGTGACACTAAAAAAAAAATACTGAGCTCAGCTATCTTAGCGAATTACGTTTCCGCAATAGCGAAAGTCTCCTCTTAACGAGAATGTAACCAAAGAATGGTAACCCATAAAAAGCACAGGTACAATACATGGCTAGTGACGTCGCCCTGAACGTTTTGAACTAGCTTGGCATAACAACGTTGATTCTGGCAGCTTCTGCTTGGGTATAATTATTTATTTATTACTAACAACTGACGTGACTACAATCAAATGGATCAAAGGAATGCGTTTTGCATGTTTGGAGAAATTTAGAGTAAAAAGGTGGCTCCGAATTCTAGCGAATATACTGTCAAATTTGTGTCATCACGCAGACGATTCAGTGCGATAGCGAAAAAAAAGAAAAAAAAAAGGAATGTTTGACCATCACTTTTCTAATAATAATCAATAATTTTACCGCAAATGAAGAGAAATAGTGCATAATAGAATGCTTTATCAATTTACACCCATTCAGGGTTTCCGCTGTCTGCTAATTTAAGGAAGCACTACTTGCCCAAGAAGCTACCCGTATCTAGTCAGCAGTTACTGTAGAACAAGAAAATTTAATTCAGCCATTCATGACAGCAATGCCTAGTACCTCAAGGTAACGTCAGCACTCTATGTCCTACTTTTCTAACCCCAATGTACATGACGTTGTCATACACACGAAGAAACAACTGCTGCTGTTGGCGATGCTGCGCAAATCAAATGATATCGATAGCTAAGTTTTGTCATGATAAACATCTGGGGAGAAGCACGAACACTGACTAGTTTTCCCAAACTTGGTAACTTTCTAAAGATTTTTCGTTGCGGCATAAGAATATTTATGTAGGACTCCCGGAAGATCATGTCAGCTTTCTTATTGACCTATGCTTCACTTTTCATGGCGCGAACCCTAGTTCTATTCCACGGCAGTATTATATTTTGCGAGAGGTATGCAACCTGACCGCAGTGCAGTAAGAGTACCGAATGCAAGAAGACCGCGGGTTTACTGGCAGGAAGGTCCTTCTTGGGGAAAGTGTACTCTTGCGAAAAGGAATATGTTTGATAAAGTAAAAAGCAATTTGAAACAATGTGTAATGATGTTTGCACAAAGGGGGAAAAGTGAAAGGCGGCTATATACGTGTCCTGAAGGATCTTATTTATCTAGATTTCCGTTGAAGTCCACGTAGACGAAGCAAGCCCCTTTATTTCTAACGAAGGCGTAGAGCTGTAGGCAAACGAACAAGAGTCATGGCTTGTGAAATTGTCTTTATTGCATTTCAAGCTCTGCCTGCATTACCATGCACCCATTCGCCTTGAAGATTACTTTTTATCCTGGTCATTTGCAACCTCACCGGATTCCCCGATCATGACACAAAGCCCCTCGCCAGTTGCGTAATGGTCGATCTAGAAGCTTAAGTGAATTTATGAGGGAGATAAAAAAGCTGCATTACAGAAAAGTTTGCTCTTCTTTGCTTATATCTTTCCATTCATCAGCGGATTTGCGTATACCTAAGTTGTCGAGGCGTGGCGCGACGCGCATGAGATCCCACGCATTTTGAGTTTCATGAGGGTAACGCAAACACCATCATATCGTTATGCATGGCGGATAGGCATTCATCAGGAATCCGCATAAAATCGGAAAGAGGAAACTGAACGACACTTTGTTATGCGGCTTCGCAGCTAATAAGCTTTTTTTTGCAACACTTGAAATTGGACGAAACGCAGGTCATTATACTCCTACATAATGGAAATGTGAGAGTATTAGCAGCATTAGAAAGTATGCAAAGCAATGATGCTTAAACCATAGCTTTTCTAGATCATTGAAATGCGAATTAAAGTTTTTTTTACTTTAATATTTCATTGTTGAATAACCTATGGAGTAGAAGTGCTTCAGTTTTTGCAGACACCATAAAAGTATTCAGCTGTAGTGACTATACTGATGCATACAGTTGTACCTCAAATTTCGAATACTAGATATGTGCTGTTTACATTTAAATCACTAAGGAAGAACTGCAAGTGTAGAATTAATTTTGCTGGATTCGACGCATGTGCCCCTTTTTTTATTCAGCCTTTGGGATGTCTGGAGTCAAAATAAATAAAATATGAAACATAATGGATAATGTTTCCTCGCAGCTGTTAGTTTATCGATTAAATACTTGTTCATTATTTACTTATTTCACGCTCGTAAACTCATTGCCGTTTAGGAAATGTTAGAACACTGGAGATATGTATATGGCAGCAAGAACACTGGAAGTGACATCTTGTAGCGCTTTGTGCAACCATAATGTACTAAGAAATGTCATTTTTCCTTTCTTCATTACTTTTTTCCTTCTTTTACATTCAAGGCTTTCTATGTCGAAGGCGATGAAAAGACCACTATGGAATAAAGATGATCCTGCTGCCGACAACGTTTACCGAGCAGTAGCACATAGTTCCTAATATTAATAATAATAATAATAATAATATAATAATAATAATAATAATAATAATAATAATAATAATAATAATAATAGTTTTGTGCACTGTTGTTCAACTAAGTGACATAAGCTGGTCCCAGGAGGTGCCAGAAGGCGCACATTCAGTGACATGCACCTCCTGGTGGTAGTTTTTGTGACGCAAGCCGACGCTGTTAGCGGGAGTTGTCTCTCGAAAATGCATACGGCATTTCTCTATTTGCGAATGGTAACACCTATATGGAGAGGTTAAGACCTCCTTGGGAAAGGTTAGACAGTAATATCTGTCGTATACAACGTTTACCAAATACATTGCCTTTCCAACTTTTTTCTTCTTAGTTTCGAACCGCAGAACGATTTTTGATGCTCCGTATCTTCCATATATTTCATAGAATTTGTTCTTCAATTTCAATTCCAGCATTATTTTTAGACAAACAGAACAAAGGCGAGCCAATGAGAAAAACACGTATGCACTAATTCTTATCTCTCGATCTTCAAGAAGCGACATGCAATCTTTTCGTTAGGACTCACGTTCGATTAAAACAATTTTTTTTATAGTAGATTCTGAAAGCTGCTCATAGCGGGAAAGCTATTTTTGCTGTTTTTATACAAGTTTCTTTAAGTTTGGGCATGTGGTTACAAGACGTCGACGCAGGCGGTATTAAACAACTGCAAAAAAAGAAAGAAGCAAAGAGAGAGAGAGAGAGGAGAGAAGAAAAACAAATTTTGCTGTGGCCAGGATAGAAGCGTCCGTGCGCCGGCATACCATGGTGTATACCATCGTGAAATTGTTCTTTATTTTTTTTACTACGACGCAAAACGTGGTTTTTCCATCGTCATTTATCCAGTCACCTGGAGGTAGGCTCTAAACTTCTAGCTTTCTAAGGTTTTCTTTTGTACAAATATATATTTATTTAATATTGGTAATTTTTATTACTTCTATGGGGGAATAAAAAATTCCCAGATATCAGCTATCGTATAAGAGATGCGAGGGCTAAATCCTTGTCGGGCCTACAGTGATCCATCTTAATCTACCTTAATCAACGTTAATCCTAGATAATCTATCCTAGTGCTCTTTAACACACCTTTATCCACTCTAGTTGACCTTAATGCAATCACTGATCAATCATTAATTAACTTTGCTACTCATTAACCATCTCTTACACACAGCTGTACATGCTTTGGTTCGCTTCTAGCCTTCCTTAGGTCACGTGATATTTTCTGTACCTCAAACGCAACCTTGAAACTTTGAAGATCTACGGCTTCCGCCTTAAATTTTTTCTGCTCCCAATAAATTAAATGGAGCAGCCCGATGCATGTTGCTCCTAACCTCTCCCACTTACATCGTCTCATTCTAACGGGAAACTGGATTCTTCAAACGACACAATTATCTTACAGTCAAAGCACGCTTTACATGTTTCAAAGAAGGTTGCATTAAATCACGAATTTATTGTTAGGATTCATGGCGGGTAATGACCGGAGCTATTTGAAGACCGTGACACATGCATTAAACATTACCTGACAGGATGTTCCAGTTTGCCATGAAGGCACTGGCACAGTAGAATGAGAACAAGGTAAAATGGGGAGCCAATGTTTCGACGAGTGGACTTCTCCTATTCAAGGCGCCTTGAAAAAAAGAAACCCACCTTGTTCTCATTTTCCTCATCTTGAATTTCCCCCTCCCGCCTTCCCCGTGTTTTCTCTGGCATAATAGAAGTTATTGAAGACATCGTAAATAAAGTTTCAGTGTTTTATGCAGTTAGCTTTATTTGGTTACTTCACGTACTTTTAGGGAACTATCTATATATCTAACCATTTACCTGAGGGCCCTCATTAGGAAGTAACAATTTCAAAATTTCGATGGAACTTAACATTCCATCAAAAGGCCGTACAAGCGCTACTCCGCTTTATGAAATCCATCGTACTGTGTCGATGCTTCCAATGGGAGCGCCTTTCCTGCTGCCTATTCTTTTTCTCTCTCTGTCCTTTTCCAACTCCTATTTGCCGCACCCCCAGTGCAGGATAGCATACCGGAAACTCGCATCTCGTTAACCTCCCTGCCTTTCGTCTCTCTCTATCTCACTCTCCTGCTTGTAAAGTTTGGCGACTGTATATTAGTCGACCTTGTTATCTCGTCATTTCTTGAATGGTTTAGGTAGCATGCAGTACTTTCATATAGTAACTAATAGCTGACTTCCTTTCTTTTAGGTAAGCACATCAAAGCTATCATTTAGGTCGCAGAAACAGCAGCTGTCCGTCAGTACAATCCCAATATGCCTTACTAGGTATTTCGGAACTCCGCAGGCACTTCAGAATTGTAGTGCTCGGCATGTAACTAGGAAACATGCAGGTATTAATAATTTATCACTTTGTATGCGTAATAGGTGGAACAAAGGTGCATAATAAAGTAAGTGAGATGAAAAGCAACACGAGTATGTCAGTGAAATCCTACCACCAATGTGGGCAATAAGCGTTCCAGGTGCTGTGTGCGTTAGGGATTACCTATGTATGTCATAGGATTATCGCATTGGAGTGAGGTAATTCTCTTTGCACCCATTCTCTATTTCTACTGGTCCACCATTTATCTACTCTACGCATTACATGGCCTTTCCAGCTCTATTATTCTCCGAAAGTCAACTAGAGTATCCGCTATCGCCGCTTGCTCTCTGATCCACACTTCTCTCTTCCTGACTCCTAACGTTACGCTTAACATTTTTCGTTCCATCGTTCTTCGCATGGTCCGTAACTTGTTGTCGAGCTTCTTTGTTGACCTCCAAGTTTCTGCTCCATATGTTAGCACCAGTAGAAAGCAATGAGTGTGCACTTCTCTTTTCAACGACAGTGGTAGGCTCACAGTCATTAGGTAATGCCTGCCGTATGCACTCCAACCCATATTCCTTCTTCTGTAAGTTTCCTTTCATGGTCAAGTTCGTCTATGAGTAGTTGACATAGATAAACGTACTCCTGTTCCGACTCTAGGGGCTGACTAGCGATCATTAATTCTTGCTTCCTTGCCAGACATTTGAACATTACCTTTGTCTTCTGCATATTAATCTTCAACCCCACTCTTGAACTTTCTTGGTCAAGGTCCTCCATCATTTGCTGCAATTGATCTTCAGTCTTGCTGAACGAGACAATGTCATCTGTAAACCGAAGGTTGCTGAACTATTCGCCGTTGATCCTCACTCCTAAGCCTTCCCAGTCTAATAGCTTGAATAGTTGTCCATGTGTGCAATGAATAGCATGGGAGAGATTGTGTCTCCTCTCCTGACGCCTTTCTTGATTAGTAAATTTCTACTTATGTTGTGGAAAACGATGGTAGTTGTGGAATCGTTATAGATATTTTCCAAGATATTTAGGTGTGCCTCCTGTACGCCTTGATTACGCAATGGCTCTATGACTGCAGGCATCTCGACTGAATGAAATGCCTTTCTCATATTCTATGAAATCCTTATATAGAGGTTGAATTGTGGTGGCGTGGAGCACAGGTCGAACACTTGGCTTCTGATATGAAGGTCGCAAATTTGAGTCCTTCCATTCCGCAACATTTTAGGGCTTGGAGCGGGGCGTGACACTGGCAAAAAAAATTCCGAGAGCCAGTGGGACTGTAATATTCCAGATGCAACCAAATAGGGAAGGCCCATTAACTTTCAACAAAGTCACTCCCGCACCAGAACAGTAATTGGCCTCCCTGGTGCAGTAATCGGCCACTAGCTCCCTCACGACTCTTTCGATTGACATGTTTAAGGCTTTTCAAATATACTGGCTATAATTATTATTCAAGTTGAGAAAGGTCAAGTGTATGACCTCTACTGCACAGGCTGAGGGCTGCTCATGTAGCTGGCCTTTTTCGCTTGAATGTTGGGCATTAAAATTATATAGCGAGGCAGCCTCGTACTTCTTAGCCAGCAGGTAAATGCTGCAGTCTGACGCCAGTATAGAAGAATCTGGGAATCCTCAACACCGAGCGCTGCTTCTATAACGACATTACGTGGAGCGTCTTGTGTTACGTTATCGTATCTAGAGAATGATCATGAACTCCCTACATTTGCAAAGCACCTATCGGATTGTTCTTTCTGTGCTCGCATAATTTTATATTCACTTTTCCGTTGAGGGCCGACTAAACATTGTGAAGTCCATTGACCATTCGCGCACATAGATGTTTCTCGGGGGTATGTATGCAGAAAGCTACGTAGAATAGCAATAAGGATGTCTAGCATCTGACAAAAAGCCTATACCCTTACTGAAACGTTGATCTTCACAAGGCACTTTACCATGTGGCCGGTACTACAGATTTCCATACGACCATATAGGCCATGTTCCGTGTAGCCTGTGCACTGGTTCCATTACTTTAGACTATCACGTGCTGTGCAAACTTGATTATTTTTACCCCTTCTACTGTTCACCGTTGAGTGTAAGCAGGATGGCACAGTCGCCGAGCAACCACGATGCCGAGAAAATATCAGTTCCCCAAAATAGAACACTAATCCAGAGAGCATTTTGGACGGTATTACGTACTCCCAAAAATAAGAAATAAGCAATAATGCACGAACACAAACTAATAATAACAAGCAATATGAACTCTGAAGTACACACCGTCAATGTAGAAAACGTTTTTTTTTTTTATCTCTGGACAAGGTACCACGTTTATTTACATTTCTTATTTTGATTATGTTGTGACAGATTACGCTTTCAGTAAACAAAAAAGTGTCACCTCTGACCCAAGCAGCCTTTCATCCTACTAATTTGACGGCTGCAGTTCCACAATACAACCGGAGCAATGCTACCACGCCACTAATATAGCACCCTTACTGCTTACAAATTAGTGCCTACATATGCGACAGTCCAGGAGCAGCTCTTTAATGACCTGAAGCTAGAACACTGATTACGGAGCATTCTCTATTAGATTATAGCTTTAACTAATTGAAATACATTTAGAATCTAAAGCATATAGCAGAAATTGTAGAATGCTATTCGTAACGACCATGTCTTAGAATTAACCGCATGCGCGTTCTCACAAGCCTCTGGAGATCGAGTGAATGATAATGTGTGAATGAATACGCATCGAAATTATTTTGTAATATGGACATGTTCCACGGTAAACCACACACTTTCCACTGCTCGTCACCTGAACCTTAGCTCTCATACCTCAATGAAATGTGTTGTCCATACTACTGTCGTGCGTTTTATGCACACAGAGACTTGGAACGCTTTGGGAAGCTTCTACCTAATTTGAGTGCCTCACCTAATCGCCGAATAGTTGCTTTCTATTTTTCAATGCTTCTGCGCCGCAAGTAAGGCCAGAAAATTTGTTCCGCGCATTTCTCCGAGAGTTGATAGCAATGGTTTTATTGTAACCATTCACAATCTTGATTAGAGTTGACCTAACTAATATGCTTACAGAATGCGTCATTCCTGGGCATAGGGAAAATGAGGTCTACGCATTCGGATTGTTGTGTTTGAAGGATGTTTCAAGAAACTGGAGAATTGGGCAAGCCCTAAGCTTTGCATGAAAAATGTAACCGTGCAACGACAGTCAACGCTCTTAGTGTTGTCAAAGGAGGACAAGTGGTCGATAAGCTTTTTCCACGACAACAAGACTTTGCTATGCTTCAAACTTCGCCTATTTTGATGTTGAAAATTATCTTGGAAGGCGGACGGTTGTTACTTTAAGTGAAATGAACCATTGCAACATTAGCTTGCCTTGTATTAAGGAAACTGAACTTAAGGCATTATGTGTTCATTGGTGACAGCACCAACAGACTACGTGTAAGTTTTCTTCACCGAAGTACATTGGGAAATACAGTAGCTTCTACAGTCGCAGCCAGATCTTTGCTTAACCGCATCATTCCGGCTGCTGAAATATCAACTGGCAGTGATCACGAGCTGAGGAGCTCAGTGAAGGTGACATGGCGCCCTGTTGACTATAATTGATGTAGTTGCTTCATTAAGGTTATTTGATTCGTTGCTTGAAGTTTTAGTAAAGTTATCCGCAACGTAAGTAGTGTTACCTTCTGTCATGTTTGAGTGAAAGGTATAATGCAGAATAGCCAAGAAAGATAATTATGTGGTTGGGCGCAGGGTGAAGTAAACCTTATTGCCAGCAAATATAGGAGGGCTATTTTCTAACTAATCGTTAAAGATTCTGTAGACAGATGTGAAATATCTCCGAAGAGTGCAGCAATATTGTTCGAAAACACAACAAAAATAAACATATGCCTTCTAAGAGGTAATCGATTTCAGAGGACGCTGCTCCCTCTCTGCACGCCACTTTCAAGATTAAACTTCCTTTTCTTCCGGTTTGCGAAGCACCTAGGCGCTACAAAGACAAACTACTAATTTCAGCGTGGGTCGATGACTTACGAACACGACACTCCAAAGGACCTGGAAACGGCAGATGTTGTCGTGAGAGGAGGCCACCTCGGTGTTTCCTCCACAAGAATTGACCAGAAGGAGCGGATTACAGTCTTCGGCTCGGAAACGGCCGTAGATGCCCCGAGCCGGCAAGAAATCACGATTAAAGGACAAAAAGGCCGACTGCGAACCACCGTCGAAACGTAAAGCCTAGAAGAAAGATTTCCTGGACTAAAGGAACTAAGCAACAGAACATGATAGTAGCATGAAATAGGAATGAGTAGGGCGGTTCGACAACTGCGACAGAAACGAAAAACGATACAGAAGCAGTTTAATAAAGAAAATTATCGGTCGACTTAGATCATCCGATGGTTCGAGATTAGAATAGGGAGATTGCAACGCATGCAAAAGCTGCAAGGAGGCAGATATTTAAACCAAAACGTACG
This sequence comes from Dermacentor andersoni, assembly GCF_023375885.2. Taxonomy (NCBI): domain Eukaryota; kingdom Metazoa; phylum Arthropoda; class Arachnida; order Ixodida; family Ixodidae; genus Dermacentor; species Dermacentor andersoni. Next base: position 97,721,260 of record NC_092818.1, on the reverse strand, counting down.
CAACGGCCTCTAACAAGTACCGGTTGTCTGTGATGGAAAGGGGCTGCGTGGTGGGCAGGAATGGAGCAGTGGCCTAATAAGGGAGTCTGTGGTTAGAAAACACATGTGGCCAATAAGAGCACAAAATAGTAAAAAGCAATTTTCACACCAACTTTATCCGCATTTCTTTTGTTAATTAGTGTTTTATGAGATAACATATATGCCGACCGAAGTAAGTACCGTAACACTTATCCTTATTAACCCTTAATCTTAACAGCAAAGACAAGGCATTCATACTACAAACTGACACATGAAGCTGCGCGGGCTAATGTATTGTTCATTAGACGCAGTAAGGGCTGCCAATCTCTAAAGATCTCCACTTAGTCTTGAACTCGGAGCAGCTGAAGCAGACAACGATTTCCGTGCTGTTTGAAACGCTGTTTTGTATTCATTTTGTCTGTACATGCGCCTAAACGTCGCCAGGTTAAATACACAGCATAAGCTGGACTTTAATTCAAACACTGGTCAGTCTTTGAACATCGTGTAGAACACGCATGCATAAAACATATCACACGCAGGCTAAAAGACAAAATTGCACACGCAATGCAAAATTGAACACGTTGGTTCACACATTCATCGAAATGTGCAGGGAATTACATTGAAATGGAAAGGCTTCGGGCACTGCGTCACCGAGCTGAAAGGAGTTATAGGCGCACGAAGCCAATTGGCCTCAGAGTAGCTCGGCGCATGGAAACGAAGTTACAACGCAGAATGGATAAGCTAGCGGATCAATGATGGAAATTCTTTTGCGAGTAACTGGACTCTCACAAGCTATTGTCCCCTCTGTGGCGCACCCTACGGGGTCCTTGCTTAAGTCCCCAGCAACTACTCTACCCTTTTAACACCCTTGCTCTCTATCAAAACCGCCGTGAGATAGTCGTTGCATAGGTATTTTGGGCGAATGTCACCGGTGGCACTGTTTTAGTCCCTGACATTGGCTTTAGGCAGCATTCCCGGTCCACGAGATGCAAGTATGAACGCTCCATTCTCTATGGAACAGTTAGAAGCTGCTATAGCGCTCTGTAGGTGTTCGTCTACTTCACTAGGGCCCGATGGAATAACATATACTGCTTTGGGCCACCTAGCTCGAAAAGCACGAAGAGAACTCCTCAGCATCTTTTTTAGTTCATGGCAAGATGGAGTCGTTGCATAAGAATCGAAAGGTAGCCGCCTTGTACCAAGGCTAAAAGCAGGAAAGTCACCGCTGGAACTGAAATAGTATCGGATAGCACTTTCCAGCGGCGTCGGGAAGCTCATAAAACGTATGATCCTCATGCGTCTCGAATGGTACCTTGAATACCATATAATTTACCCTGATTTTATGGCGGGATTTCGACAAGGCCCTTTATCAATTGACAGTGTCATCGATCTAATGTCGTCTGCAGAACAGTGAAAATCGTGGAAGAGATTATCAGTAGCACTTTCTTGACGTGAAGGGTGTTTACGACAACGTTTCCCATCAAACCATCCAAGATGCTCTGTTGACAATAGAACTAGGAGGGCGAGTATATCGATGGATCAGAAACTACTTGACACCAATTTCCTTGTTCGACCACTACACATGCCGAGGTGTTACCCAAAGCGGTGTTGTAAGCCCTATCCTTTCAACATCGCGCTTCTTGGGCTGGCCAAATCGCAAGTAGAAACAGTGAGTGCCTCAATCTACGCCGACGACATCTGCATCTGGACATCAGCGGTCAGTCGCCGGCAGGTTAGCGCAAGTCTACAGAAAGCAGCAACACGGGAATCTGACTATCTTCATACCACAAGGCCTTACCATCTCGACAGTAAAATATGCGTTAGTCGCTTTTACGCGAAAAGCGATGTCTCGTTATCCAGTATGCATCAATGGCCAGCCTATCTCCTATCAGAGAACTCATCGGTTTTTGGGTGTCATTGTTCACTGAGATCTTTCTTGGTGCCCTCAGGTTGCCCACTTGAAGAAAAAACTCACATCTATTGTTCACGTCTTCAACTTCATCGCCGGCAAAACATGGGGATCGTCAGTGGGCTCTATGCTACAGTTGTACCGAGCACTTTATATTATATTTCTACGCTCTAGCTCTCCCGTGCTTGCTAAAACATGTAAGTCAAATCTTCGAGAACTTCGGAGCGTGCAGACACAGGCACTAAGCGTTTGCCTAGGCCTTCCGTCGAGCGCTTCAACAGCAGGAACCGTTATAATGGCTCAAGAACATCCGGTCACGACTTACATTAGCACTGACACGCTTAGAGCCCGTATTCGTCATGTTTCACGGATGCAATCAAGCTCTCTTGCCTGCCTGCCAGAACGACAACCACAGACGTCATTCTCCAACGTGGTAATCGTCCATCGTGCCTCCCGACCATTGGGCTTCACACCCTCAGCACGTTAAACCTCAGCTTTGTGGTGTTTAAAACAACCTAAAGTTCGTTTTACGGTTCCGGGGATAAGAAAGAAGACTGATCAGCCTACCTTGGCCTTAAAGCAAGCAGCTCTGGATTGTTTGTACGCTTTCTACTTTGGCCGAGTCCACATATATACGTATGGTGCTTCAACTCAGACCCGCTCCACCGGCGGAGTGGTTATACATCACTATCAATAAGCATTTGATATCTCACGTGACAACATCGAGCGGTTCGCAGCTTGTTGCCCTCCGAGGTGCCATTGATCATATTAGCAACGAACCGGGTAATCGGTGAGCAATATTCTGTGACTCGAAAACGGCCTTACAATGTATTCTGTCAGTTCTTTGTAGCGGGTCCTGTGAACAACTCATGTCGGAGATACGAGAAATGCACCCTTATATAATGGTGAAAGAACGTGACGTCATGTTTCAGTGGCTGCGAGGCCATTGCGGTATCTCCGACTACGACCTCACTGCCGAAGCTGCTAGGAAAGCACACGAAGGAGCAACCCTTGTGTCTGTACTTTATCGCGGACTGATGCAGCCCAACGCTTAAGCAAGCTGGCGCACCGAATTACTTTGGAGAAGTGGTATCACGAGAAGCCAACAACCTGAATTCACCGAACATCGACTGCATTCCCTCGAGCCATCTATCTAACTGCGGCAGTTACCTGGGCTTCCACGAAATGAGGAAACACGTCACTTTGACGTGGTGAGTTTTCGGGTTTTGTGACGTCGCGCCACAAGCAGGTGAAGTGAGTGCAGCCCGAAAACGTTTGACCAATAGCCGAGGGCTAATTGCGAAATGGTGTCGAATGAGAAATAACTCTTTTTTTTTGTTTGGTCCAATCATGATAATCAGTGTGTACACGTCATATCAGATGGGGAGCTATCGCTGTTTTCGTGACGTCGCGTGACAGACAGGCGAAATGGTCCAAAAAAGTTTTTCACCAATCGCCGAGGGTTGATTGCATAATTGGAATAGAAAAGTTTGGAATAGCTTTACGTTATAGCGCCCCTGCAGTCTAACGCATATTGAAAACAAATATTTCTACTATTTTATTTTGGAACCAAACCCGGTTACCGCATACGCTCCAGCCACTGCGGTCCATAAAGAGTTGCAGTTCAATGCCTACTAATGTGCGCATCATTCGTGTTTGTGTGAACATCTGTTTTTCCCAAGTGCGCTGCTTCACAAAAATCATGGGTCACCAAGTAGCTTGTCAGTACCTTTTAAGCAATGCCATAAAGATAATCAAAACAGGCACAGATATGTTCGCAAAGATGTGACATAGAAACGTGTAGAAACCATGGAAGAGAAAGAGAGAGAGAGAAGCAGAAGAAGAAGGGTTTAATGGTACAAAATGGTGCCTCGTCGTGTAAAAACAATAGATTTCGATACCGAAACCTAGCAAGCGAGAAAATCTATGTTTAGGTCAAGAAGTTCATGGTAACGTGTTGCTCATCGAACAAGCTTCACGAATTCACATACACAGCACGGAGAAGCAGCTATGCGGTAACGAATCATGAAATTAATGTACTGGCAATTTTATGGCTTCACGATTACATGAATGAACAGAGTGAGCATAATTTTTGGCGTATGCCCTCAGAAGCAACGCGAAGCCATTGGAAAAGATGCTCCGTGTACTACAGGTTCCATTTCTGCGTTAAAGTCATGCATACGCCTCGCGCCATAGGAGTCGGTCTAAGCCAATCCGGAGTGAGCGGGCGAGACCAAACGACGCACCTCCACTGCAGACACGCACGGATGACTACGGCGACGGTCTCCTCCTACAACTGTACGTCCAGGCGGCGAAGAAAAGCGACACAGCGCCACCACCGACCACAGGTTTTAGGCCTCTCTGCAAGAGCACGTGCGTAAGTACGTGCGTAGGTATCAGCCCTCCACTCGGTTGCGGGAGAGCACGTCCTGTTACCGGAGGAAGTGCATGTACGAGAGTGAGTGCAAAACGCGAAGAAAAAGAACTCACTTTAAAACGGGCAAAAGGCAAAATCAATGCATTTTGATAAAAGGAGGGATTTTGAGAAGGAGGGCAGATATTTCCTCCAATGAGCATATTTAGGAGGCATTTTGTTGTTTCGTGGTTTAATTCCCTAGAGAACAGATCCCATGACAAGCACATGCAGATTCTTTATTTGTGTGCTGTCGTGTTTACAGCCACGGCTAGTGAGGACTTCGTTTTCACAAAATGGAAGTTGGTGGAAGAGCTCGAGAAAAACCGCTTCTGCGCTCAAAAAATAAAAATACGTGGAAATGTGAAAAAATAAATTAGGTTCTTCACCTCGTTAAAAAAGGCTCCAGAAGTTTTTTCCTCCTTTCAGCTTTGTGCTGGTTTTATGAGACTCTTAGGAGGTTAAATGCATACAAATCACCACATTTGGTAAGCGGGGAAGAAAGAGGGTTAACCGAAGGGTCCGATTTTTTCAATTCAATTCAATTCCGCTTTATTCAACATCTGCCAGATGTTTGGAGCACGGACAAAGAGCCTGAAAAGACTTGACTGGGTCCGTGCACCATAGCATGGCACACAATGGCATCAAGTCACTGTTTATTAGTCATATCATAGGAAGCCAACAAACACTGAAACCAAGGACAACATAGGTGAAATTACTTGGGCTGAATAAATGAAATGAAGAAACAATAAATTAATGGAAATGAAAGTGAATGAAAAAACAACTTGCCGCAGGTGGGGAACGATCCCACAACCTTCGCATTTTGCCGGCGATGCTCTACCAATTGAGCTACCGCGGCGCCGTATCCCCAGGTGCAAGGATAAACGCGTCCCGCGTTTATCCTTGCCCCTCTCTTTGGAATTGAATCAAAGCACTTGGTTCCAAAAGGTTCTATTTTTTTTCTGACAAGATGTTTGCTGACAAAGTAACTAAAGTATTTGGTATAACTTCACATGAAGGAACGTTGTGGGAAAAGTACATATCAAAAATTCATTTGAACAACCCAAGTTGTTGGCGTTCTAAACCCGATTCTCCAAATGCTCCTCGCTCTCGAAAAAAAAAAAGAGTTTTGCTTTGGCTTGGATGCAAATCTAAATTATAAAATGAGAAAATTTACATATTATTAAGCAGACATCAGCATTCATAACGTGACATTGCGTTATCCAGACTGTGAACAAGGCTGTTTCGCTTTGTCCGAAAATGAAATGGCACACATAGGTTAAATACGAAGCGCCTCAGCTATCAGTGTTCTCCGGCAACATTAATGCCTTCAGGTAGCATGTGTGGGTTTATAGACCAGTTGCCTTCACCCAAAAAGGTCCCGTTCTCGTGAGGCCTGTGGCAGAAAGGATGTTCCACATCCGCTGCCAAGATCTGTGAGTGGTGGCGCTGGCTAACACTCCCAGGGTTCTGCTAGGAAACATAAATACCCAAAAATGTGGATGGAGAAACAGCGTCGCGGTAGCTCAATTGGTAGAGCATCGCACGCGAAATGCGAAGGTTGTGGCATCGTGCCCCACCTGTGGCAACTTGTTTCTTTATCCACTTTAATTTCCATTAATTAATCGTTTCTTTATTTCATTTATTAAGCACAAGTAATTTCCCCTATGATGTGCTTGGTGTCAGTGTTTGTTGGCTTCTTATCACATTTGATAAGGGAACTCGGAGCCAGAGGACAGAGCTCTTTCCACTATTTCAAGAAATAGCTGAAGTATTGCTCCAAGCTAAATTGCTTGAGGCAGGCAGAGAATTCTTTGTCTTTTTAAATAGCGATACTCAAATTTAACTGATATTACCTGTATCATAATTACGGAAAGAACACGGTATTTTTGCTGACTCATGTAAGTGAAACGGCATCAGCGTATCTATCGTTAATATGAGAAGTGCACATCGCATTTTTTACATAGCGCACATATTACATTAGTGCCATTCAAGACTATTTCATGTACATGTTGCTCGCTATACCGATGGTTTGCCGCAATTCCGCAGACAGTGTTGATAAAATGGAGGAAGTCTACCCTTGGGGGAAGGAAAATACACCGATTTAATAAAGAAAGTAAACACCGCAAGGCTGATATGCGAAGTGCAAAGTCCCGCAGAGCAGGAAGATTTGAGAACAATGGGATCCGCAATCGCGGCATGGCTCGATAGGGTCCACCAAAGAACCTTGGTTGCCATGGTGACTGACATTCACCGCAAATAGGACAGCCGAGTCATACTGCGGAGATTGGACACCAGGGTGCGAAGCCTGTCGCCAATGAAGAAATACGCGCTCATCGGTTTTCGGCTTGAGGCTTGCGTTCTTGGACCGAATGAGCGGACAGCAGGAATGATTACAACTCCGAGCTCTTGTCACGTGCGCCTATGGATAGAAAAGACGTCGGCTCGATGCGGAGATGCTGGAAGCAATCTGCGTCAAGCTTGTTATGGCTATAGGAAAGCGTTGCATTGTGCTTCCTCGCGTATTAGTGGTTGTCCTCTTTGTCGCGGATTATTTATTTTCATCATGAGTAGGCTCTTTACCAGCTTGCTAGAATGACTTGCCCTTATCGTCAATGCAGGCTGCTCTTCGTCTTCGACATCGGAATGCATTATCGATCGTCTTCTTTGTAGTGCCTTCCGAGTTCGCCAAGGATGCAGTGCGCTTTCTTACTCACGACTGGTATATTTCCATGGGCAGTTATAAAGAAAGTTAGCAAGTGTGCCAGGTTTATCTTTGCACCTCTCTTTGGAATTGAATCAAAGCACTTGGTTTCAAAAGGTTACGATTTCTTTTTCTGACAGGATGTTTCCTGACAAAGTAACTAAAGTATTTGGTATAATTTCAAACTAAGGAACGTTGTGGGAAAAGTAGATATCGAAAATTCGTTTAAATAATCCAAGTTGTTGGCACGCTAAACCCGATTCTCTAAATGCATCTTGCCCCCGAAAAAACAAAAAGATTTACTTTGTGTTGGATGCAGATCTAAATCCTAAAATGAGAAAATTTATACATTTATAAGCAGACTTCAATATTTCTAATGTGACATTGTGTTATGCAGACTGTGAGCAAGTCTGTTTCGCTTTTTCCGGCAATGATATGCCATACACAGTTTACTAGGGCAATAAGAGGCACTTCAGCTTATCAGTGTTCTCAGATTATATTTTTCACTTAACCTGCACCTGTAATATCCTCGCTCAGAGAAATACACATTGCTTTCTCAATGATTCGATATTTAATGAAAATGCGGGAATCACCGGAACGACCGTGCTTTAAGAATATGAGCTAAATAAAATAAAGATGGTGGAAAGCTTATGTTCACTGTCCCAAAATACATGTGTCGGTGAAAGTACGAACTATAAAAAAAGTATGCGTTACCTTTCTTGTTTTATTTCTTCACAAAACCTATATTGTAACCAAAAACATCATGAACTGACCAAGGGGAAGGCAGGCAGAACGCCGGAGGGTCCATAAAAACCTCATAGTTACGAGACATCACTCCGTCCGAAAGTCCGACTTCGTGAAAAGAAGTTCTTGTTCGCACAAAAATTCGAGATATTTATTACGGTTGGATAATTTTGCTTCGGCAGGTGTTTTTATCAACGGACACGAGTTCTGCTTTTTTAGAAATAAACGTTGCGGAGGCTTCGAAAGCCCCAAAAGAAATCCTAGAAGGCACATCAAATGTTTAAACGGGCGCAATTCGATTACACTCGGTGACCTCGGTATTGGCAGAAAGAGGAATTCGTGTTCCCTGTTTTCGAGCCACGACATTCCTAAGGCGCATTTTCTCTTTTTTTTTTCGCTTTTCTCTGAAGATACGAATGCGAGAAAGTTTAACATTGGCGTCCTTGAGACAACTTCCTGTTAAGCAATTGTAACAAAAACAAATAAAAAAAAACGAATACTGTCGCCGGTACGCATTCGAAGCACAGATGACCAACTAAATAGAAAAGTTCACCTGAGGGCAAGTTTCTTTCCAATAAGATAAGCACAACCAAACTACTGGCACCCATACCAGTGCCTGAGAAATACCTATAGAAGAAAGCAAAATCGACCATAAGTATTAGATTCCCAGTCTTGTAGTGATTGTTTACCGATGGAACAACGTTTTGATAAATGCAGTGGCACTTCAGTTGTCTTTCTTTCTTCGCACACTACTTACTGGCTTAGGACACTACCTACCTTGGCCTTCGCCCGGTATTTGCGTTGGTTATTCATATTTTATTTACCTCTGCGCAAAAATATTTTCCCCCGGAATTTAAAGCGGCTTCCTGTAAACCTACCAGCACGAAACTTACACAAACGCTTTCACAGAAGTATTTTAGTGTTTCTCTTTTATGCCCTAGGTATCAAAAAACTTCTAAAGAGAGAAAGACAGTAACGAGCCTTAGCTTCACCGCTGGGGTGCACAAATCAGAGAAGCCTTTAATCCGTTTTATCACTTCAAGTGTGATTTTTTCAGCCATTACTACGGCGTGCTGTTATTATGTAGTGTATTCATTGTTGCCATCTTCTACGCTTTAATGGCAGTACACTCCTCTTCTTTGACTGTATTCACTTACGGTGCCTTTACTTTGTTGTTCCTTCAAGAGTCGCGAGCAGTTTGTCGGCCTTAGACGTACTGGCAGAACATCGGGGCCAAGAAAGAAGACGCACTACAGTACTCGTCAACGCTGCCACCCTGCTTAAAATAAACGAGAAGTAAGCTGGGCCCAAACGAAGAAAGCTGCTCGAATACGCTCCTCTATGTTGTTCTTCATTTCTTGTCTCTGGCTCACTTTTCTGAGTTACAACCTAATGCTCCACGCGAGCGAAGGGCTGGTTAAAATAGTTGGTTTTGTGACGCAGTCGGCGCTGGTGTTACGAGTATGTGACGCACTGTGCGTCCATCATGCTCCGCTGGCGTTGACACTCCTTGGTTTTATCTCGGGACGCTCAAGTTTTGCAAGACATACCAAATTTTAATTACATTGTATCCAGAATGCCAGTGCCCTCTGCCGGTCTCTCCTTTCTCTAACAGCCGCCGAGATAGTTTGGTGCCTGTGGCGTGGCGCTGCAGAACTCGAGGTCACGGGTTCGATCTAGGCTGCAGCCGCCGCAATTCGGTGGCTGTGAATTGCCAAAACGCTCGTGTGCCTAACTTTAGGTGAACGGTAAAGAGTCTCCCAGCTCACTACCAAGAACGGTAGTAAGACAAAGCAAAAAGTGCATCGCGGCTCACGTGGGCAGGGGGCTCTTGTCTCTACGAGCTCGTTGCGCACCGACGCCACATGAGTAATCGCCGTTGACGGCTGACACAGTGTGTTATCTTTCAGGCAAGTAGAATAAACAGGCAGCTGGCATTCGCGGAAGATGTGGTTCCAGCATTCCGATCGTCGTTGTGGAACTGACTTCGGGTGCTAAGCACCATCGGCTCAGCCGAAGTAAGGTTGCCCTATGCGGTCCAAACCATTGTATCTGTTTGTAATCGATGCCACAGTGAAACCGTGCCATCTTGTAACCAAGCTTTGCAAAGCCTTTGCAAATGCAAGTTTTCTTCGCAAATACATCAAGGTCTGCGTCCTTCGAGATGAAGTCACCCGTTAACCCAGGTGCGCCAAGCGTCTCTGACGGTGCGTTCCGGACGCTAGAGTGGAGTAAGAACAACGCGTCATCGTCATCGCAGCAGGCATTTACTGAACCCCTGGTGGTGAAAAAATTTGCTCAGCGTCACGTGTACGGGGTGCATCAAAATGAGATCGTAATTTTGTCACGCACAACCTGTACATATAATCTATCTTAAGTTTTTTTTCTTTCTTCAAATGAAATTCAGGCCAAAGTGCGTGCCACCTCTAAGATCTTTTCGTATTAATGCACCTGTATCGCAGTGACAAATCTACAACACGCCAAAATGCAGCCAGCATAATTAGCCAAGCTCATCAGAGCTCAACAAAGAGTGGAGTCAGTAGGCGATTACACATTCTCGAAATGGTGCGTGAGTTATTGAAGTATAAGGAGCAGTCTCCCATCTTTATAGAGAACGCTTCCATATGTTTTCTTACTAAATGCTGTCGTCATTTCATGCTTTTCGCGAACTTAGTATTGTACGCAAGTTCCACCAGAAGCGGCTAAAGCAATTGTACTGTCCAGTCTCTTTTAAGATTTCTTTAAGCAGAGTATAATCGAATGGCATTGAAAGATAAATGAAATATCAATATGGCAGCAGGAGAGACATGAACACCCTTTTTATTATGACGTTATTCTTTTCCTCCACGCACCTGATCGAAACACACACTACGAATTATCAGAGTAATTTTATTGCTTATTGTTTTCCCGTCCTATTACACGCCCCACTCTGGGCAACATATATTGAGCTACACTTTATAAAAAGATTGAAAAGAGCATTGTTTACTGGAACGCTTCCATAGCAGAGGCACCTTGAGAAAGTTTCTTCTCACTTTTGACTTGTAATTGATTTAGCCCGGTAGTTAATAGCTGCGTCCTCGCGCATAAATGCTTCGCAGTTTACTTCCATTATTGTTAGTGGCTGCATTTTTCCTAATTAGCACATGTCCGCAGCATAGTTTATTGCAAGTGTAAAAGGCAAACAACGCAACGAGGAATTTTCATGCCTGTGTCACAATGCCTCGGTTATCTTGTTGCTAACTTATCTTGGTACAATTTTTGTAATTAGACCTAGCAAGCTGCACATGCAGGAATCTTTAATGAACCCCGCGGCACTGTACTTTGGGAAGAATGCACTTCAACTTATTCAAAGTAAGAGGTTCCTTAGCGCAGCCTCAGGCTATGGAGCTTTTTCTGAAAGCAGGAAAATGCTCTTGGAGCTTAATTAAACGCGCTCCAATGGTCTGTCGGCTTTTGGTGTTTTAAAAGATTGCTTATCTGTATCGTCATTTACTGCCGTTCTTTCTCGTTCTCAGCACAGCACTGTTTCAAAACGCCAAAGTAAAGCGTCTGTCGTCGACAAACGAGTAAAGACAGTTTATGCTAGACATTCTGTCCGACTGGCTTTCTTCAACCTACTTTCATAGGAAAATAAGAATTTTGTAACTCCTTCTAGCCGGCAAGCGAATGAATGTCACAGCGTTCCTGCATCTTTTTTTTTTGTTGTTGTTGTTGTTGTTGTTTGTTGCGTTTTTTGTTGTTTGTTACGCGTGACGGAAAGTTTCCCCGTGTGAGCGCTCCATAAGTGCCGCCCGCGAGCCCTGGATCGTGATGTGGTAGCAAGCCCCAACCATAGCCCCTACGGCGAAAATGCGCCTATCCACATTTACGACTGCTTACGCTTACCGTATTCCAATGACCGATACACCGGTATGCGATTCTTGTGGACCTAGAGAAATTATCGAACAACCGTTGTGCACGCATGGCCTCGGCACGACGTCTAGCGCATCCTTCCATTGGCAGACCGCACGAAACCGGCTGGATTCCAAAACACCTTCCGTCACAAAAATTATTTAAGGACGACCATGTTCTTCACGAACGCAGACAGGTATTCATCGGTCTAATACAATTTCTTAAGTGCCCCGTCCTCAGTGACTGTGTGTAGTCTTGCTGTGCGCGTCCTGCATCACGGGCCGTGTTCCTTCCTTTTCATATTACTAGAGCTCAACCCAAGCTCCTCAGGCGCGGCGGTGTCGCCTTCAATGCCACGTGACACCGTGACGTCACGACAGAGGAGAAACGGAGCTTTAACTCGCGCCGTCGCCTTCAAGGCTGACCACGTGACACCGTGACGTCACGACAGAGGAGAAACGGGGCTCCAACTCGCGCCGTCGCTCGCGGCGTCGCGGCGGTATATAAGCAGCTGCGCTTGTTTCTAGGTGGCTTTGGCTCAACTCTTGCAAGATGGGCTGGGTGGGAATCGAACCAGGGTCTCCGGAGTGTAAGACGGAGACGCTACCACTGAGCCACGAGTACGATGCTTCAAAGCGGTACAAAAGCGCCTCTACTGAATGCGGTGTTGCCTTAGAAACGACCTTCGTTGCCACGCCGAACGCTGCGTTGCTCGACGCTCACCGCGTCCAATGCGGGGCGCGTAGTCGCTGCGTCGTAGCCCATTGTCTTACACCCCTTGGCGGGTCGACGGGAACGCTGTCGCGTTCCACTCTTGAAGGCGAAGCAGAGTAACGCATGAGTTGTTTCTTCGTCTAGCCGAACCAAATATAGCCAAGCAGCAGCAGTTCACCAGGCTAAACAGTGGTTCAACAACTAAAATAAAGGCTAGTATGCTTCGCATCCTGGGCTTAACCTTAGCTAAGCCACAGCCATTTTTTCTCTTTCTATCCACTACCCTCCCCATTTTCCCCCTCCCTTTACTGAAGCAAACTAGGCGCTCATCTGATCGCTACTTTTCTTTGCTTTTCCTCTCTGTCTCTCCCTCACTTTATGCCGAGCTGGTTCATAACGCAGCGTTCGTGGTCATTGCTGCTCGCATAATAGTTAACCCAGTGTTCAACTTTATCAGAAGATTTTCGTTGTCAAGGTAACTCCACTGGTATAACATTTCACTGCGATAGCAATTACACGGACGCTCGAAGCGCTTTAGCCCCGTTGGCGCTGTCGTGCTACCGCGGCGTCGACGCGCTTGCGCGGCCGACGCACTAAGGAGTTCTGGGTGTCCCGAGAAGCGTCGTGCGTTTGGCTGCACAAGCAACAATGCTAGGGAGCCTACATACAATGCGCTTGCATGTAGGCTTCCTAGCACCGTCGATTGTCTGCGCTTCTCGGGACATGTTAAAACGGCGCTTGCATGTAAAGGCTCCCTAGACGAAGCCAACTGGACGCACCATCACGCTGTGCTAAATCGGCTCGGCCGGAGCAAGGGAAGCGCGTTCTGCTCCCTGCACGAGGCGCTGTGCGTACACATACTGGCTTGCCTGCTGAGCAGCTGTGAGCGTGCTCCACCATGGTCCACTCTTTAGGAGTGGAACGTACAGTGAACGTCAAGCTAAACACAGCATCTAACCCTTTACTTGGGTGCTGCCAAACGGCGACGGTTTTTTCTTCGGTCTCATTTCCCGAAAGATTGAGATGTAACGCTTGCGGTGCTGCTGGCGGAGTTCCTAATCAAGCGACCTTGCTTAAATGCCTTCTGCGCGCAACGTTAAGACTTGCTATTACTTTTGATGCTACGCCTCCCGGTGAAAAACTGCCATTTTCTTTTTTAGCAGCGGGGACTATGTTCGCCAGAAGTCCGTGCGATGTAAATATTCTTAAGAGAAAATTTTAGCCTATACTGACGCTAGATATCATTAGCAAATGCTGCCGGCCAATGGCAAAGAACGGTCACGAAGGGGAAGCCTTGTGAACTCGGCCGCTGATAACCTTCAATATATTTTACGTGCGCAAGCCGAACATTGCAGACTTTTGAACGCTTAATAGCCGAAAGATAATCGTTATAGACCCGAAAAAGTTGCGAATGGAGAATGCAGTAGTGGCAAGTCAGTTCGGAGATAAATTCCTTGTTTTGAAGATGTGAAAAGAATACAAAAACTTCACAGCTATCGTGCAGTGAAACACACTTATTTACTCGCACATTCGTGCCTTTTCTTGCTATGCAAAGCAGCTCCTTAGATCACCATTTCCCATTGTTTATGGGAGAGCAACGATACTCCAAATGAAATAATAAATAAAGAAGGACTAAATGGCAATAAGTAACAAACAATCAGCAAAAGAAGTAAAAGAAGTGAAACGTCACATTGGGGGCCTGTTGCTGAGCAACAGACTTCGTGAAATATTTATTGTCTTAATAACTGTCAAGTAGGCCGCTACTTTATGGTCTTGATCGAGGCAAGCCAACTACCACCGCGAATAAACTTAGACACACGGCATTATGCCTAGAGTGTAAAATTACATTGCTGCTAGTAGAGAATGATTTTTGTTTTTTATTGTTAGTTTGTTTTGCGTGCTGTGATTTGTCAGACTTCGTTCTTTCTACGTCGTGTTGGCTTCGAATACACACACATTATAGGTGCAATTTGCATTATCCGGGGAGCCCATATGCTCTCCCTGCTTATTGTGCCGAGCTAAAGCTACTCTATGAAATGCATCAGGGGCTTTTCTGCCGATATCACCGCCACAACTAAAATGGCATCCGACGTTCTAAATGCAAATGACTCGACGTTTTCTCACTGCCGAATGCAGTATTTAAGAGCAAGCTTTAGCTCGGGTACTCTTATCTAAATATACGTAAAAGGAGAATTCCTTTTTCTCTGCAACCACTCCACCAAACTTGAAGAGGTTTATTGCATTTAAAAGAAAAACTTAAAATCTAGTGACTGTTCGTTTCGAATCTTTCATTTAGGTCATCAATTTTTACTAAAGATTGGCGAAAATCAAACATTTTCAGAGAGCGAAACTATCAAGTTTACAACCCTCTAACACAGCAATAAAATATGATATCACAGTTCTGTGAATCGCATCTAGTAGCATATATAAAGCGGAAAGAAACTGACATGTTACACATAAATGTAAAAAATTCAGTAATATTGAAATACAAGTTTTGCAGGACCCCTGTGCTCAACGTAAAAAGTTCACGTAATATATAAATTGGCATATTTAAATTTTCCGCTTTGAATGATCTAATGGACGCCATTTACAGAATCGCGATATCAGATCTCGATGGAGAGCTATTATTTCTAAACGTCGTGCTTCTATTTTATTTACCTTTCGAATTTTTGAAAATTCATTCAGCGAAATTCAGGTCCTAAATTGAAAATCCGCTTGCAACAGTCGCTCGAATTTAATTTTCTCTGTCACATGCAACAAATCTCATTAAATTTGGTCCAGGGGTACCTAAGCATAGCGTTTTTTCGTTGTACATGTATTTGAATAGGCCGCGTCTGAGTTGGGCCCGAGCTAAAGCTTCCTCTTAAACCAAGCCCTGGTTTTGCATGTGTGTGTGTGTGTGTGTGTGCGTGTGCGTGTGCGTGTGCGTGTGCGTGTGTTTAACTGTATAAGGGTATAACGAAAGGGTATAACTGTATAGTGGAAAAGAAGCTTCTTCGTGTACTAAACAGCTTAATCATGATATTATTGCATAAATGACGGCACGGGAGAGCGCAATATATGTTTTTATATAGACTACTTTAATTTTTGTGCGTAAGTCACAGCAATATTGAAAGAAGTGCCTTATCTGAAGAAGTGTTCTTTCTTTCTTTTTTTTCCCTAAGTGCCTTATGTAAATTTTCCCATCTAATAGTAAGCGAAGTTACATATGTTGCCCATAAACCTGTGGCATTGTGATGCACTGAAGCAAGCTCTTGCGCAGATAATGATAGCGGGAATGAACATCCTTGTTACATCCCATGTGAGTTTGGGTATCAGTGAGAAATGGAAACTTTAGAGAAGTGGCATTACAGTAGAGAAGCGTACCGGTAGCTGTTGATTTATGCATTCAATATGAAAGAATGAAGTACTTCACTTTCTTCTTTGCTTCTTTTTTGTTTCTGGATATTCATGCAGAATTATCCGCCAGCGGTTAAACTAATTTCAAAGAAAAAAATACAGATCGAGGACGAACCTTGGCGTAAAAGAAGTCATGCAGATGAGGCACTTGAGAGCAATGGCCGCAATTAAAGTCCCCAAATTCTTTGAATTATTCATGAGAGGAGTTCTAATTGAAAACTTTCTGCATAATTACGTCGGACCTTTTCCTACAAAAATTGCGAAGAATATTTTTATTGCTGCGAACCTTATTCACTCTCCGACTTTGATCGATATTCACCCGTAAAAAGCAAGAGCAGTGCCCGCCGAACTTCAGGGTAACAGAAGAGATTATTCGTGGCCTGTGGAAAGTAGACGGCAAAAGGCTAAATGCGAAGCGTAAAAAAGAAAGAATAAATAGTTTTTTTTTAATTTTTTACATATGGCAGTATCAAAACACAGGCAACACGTTTCATATTTGATTGTTTTGACTCTTAGTTTGCTTATATTTGCAACGTGTACACTTGATATATAAAGCAATGAAGATCGAGATCTCGAAGTACAGAAAGGAGTTCGAAAAGAAAAGAAAAAGAAAGAAAAGTATGGTAATGCTTGAAAAAGAGATGTAAGTTAATCCTTTTCCACAATGAAGACAGGAAGGAGGAAATGTATCCGACGAAAAAAACATGTTCAAGGAGTTCCTTTTCGCAGCGTACGATATACTCTATTTATCATCAACGCCTGCGCAAGGGTTAGCGTAACGTCGGCACTCGAAAGGACATCAGAGCATGCTCTTTCCGGTATTGACCTTTGAAAAGCCCATTTAGCTGAACTTGGACGGGATCCTCGTAGCGGATTCCCATATTTTTTTTTTTCTCGGAGAATGTATCTTGCTATTTCGGTACTGTGCTGCTGCCTTCTTTTGCACCGCGTAACACAACTACATCGGGTGTCGTCCGAGTCCTCTGGGATCATGCTAGCAACAAGAACAGATTTTCGCAGGCCATGGCGGGGCTCTTTTTGGACCCGAGAGTATTTGCGGACCGCAAACGGAAGCACAAGACGCTGCTGCTCGTCCCACCACGAAGATATATTTTCTGAGGAAGCTTTATGAATGGGAACAACTGTGGAAGTTTACGATGAGAAAAAGGAAAACGTAGTCATACAATTCCTTGTGATGTGGTGTGCTCAAAATGAGATAACTAACGAAATTTGTCCGCCTGCCATTTGCCTTTGAAGCAACAAAAAGCATATTGTAATTTAGGATAACGTTATTATAAGACGGCTTCGGGGTGGGGGCGAGTAAACATTAAAAAATAATTCTGGGGTATTAGGTGCCAGAACCGCGATCTGATTATGAGGCACGCCTTAGTGGGGGACGCCGGAGTAACTTGGACCACCTGGCGTTCTTTAACGTGCACCTAAGTCTAAGTAAACGGGTGTTTTCGCATCTGCCGCCATCGAAGTGCGGTCGCCATGACCTGGATTCAATCCCGCGACCTCGTGCGTAGCAGCCTGACACCATTGCCACTAAACAACCAGGGTGGGTACGCGTACAATTTCGGTGCAGCATACTGATGCTCTGGTCATAATCAAAATGCGTTAAATGAAATCTTGGTTTTAATTGGTAACCACATACAACGCATTTCAGTCGAGATGGCAGCGGTGTCATCCTGTGCATAAAATAAAACATCCTGATGCCAAGCGGCAACCTTGCGTCATGCGGTTGCCGCTTCTGAAATATGCTCCAAGCGATTGGTGTTTTTGAGTCGAAAATGACTCAAAACGGAAACGACGAAGGTTTGCTTCTTTTGAAATGTATTGCATACTAGTTCTTTATAGTTATCTGTCGGTTAGTCAGCTAGTAAGATAATAATAATTGGTTAGTTAGTTAGTTAGTTAGTTAGTTAGTTAGTTAGTTAGTTAGTTAGTTAGTTAGTTAGTTAGTTAGTTAGTTAGTTAGTTAGTTAGTTAGTTAGTTAGTTAGTTAGTTAGTTAGTTAGTTATGCCACACCTAATTTCCTATGACATCATGTCAGTGCATGAAGAGGCAAGAGAACGTCCGAAAGTAAGTAAGTTTAGTATTTGATTCACACTTTTTAAGACCACCACATAAATATACGCAAAAAGGACGTGAATACACCTGTGTTTTTTTTTTCCTCGTCTTCGTTCTGTGTTGTCTGTACGGTCTTTATTATAAAAATACATCAAGTGGGGATCGGATCAGGGAGCATTGTCGCAAGTGCAAGCACTCACGTTATGCAACGACTTCATTAAAAATGGAAAGCGTTGCAAACTTTGTGATGTAAAGTGGTGAGGTTAAGCGAGTTTTGAATAATATATCACTGCGCGTCGTCGGCACTTTATATCCTGTGGAAAGCTATGTTCGGAGCGCTATCTTCCTGTTTTCCACAGTTTGAAGAGAGTGGAAGTCAAGGAACCTTCTAAAGTAAAACGAACAAACGTGAACTGTAAACGAAAGACAGTACAGTTTGCCATGTCTTCCCCTCGAAGGGAGTATTCACCTCCACGATAGCAAGCCAGACAAGACAAGCCTTCGGACCAAGCTGCGAAAAACGTTAAAGCGGTAGTTGTAAAACGTATCTCCGCATTATTTATATGTTTTGGCCGCAGCAATTGTTATTGTTAAAAAAAGGAAGTTTTTCTTAGTAAGGCGCCTTGCCATTTCGATTTCTTCACCTTTTCTTTCTCTTTTAATTTACTATTTCATTTTTGTTCTTGTTGAATTGGTTCCGGGAATTAGTTTCTCAGTACTATTTTTCCACTGTGCAACCAATACTGGTAGGACACCTTACTAGACACTGACAGTAAACATTAAATGATTTAAATAATAATCATTAAGAGGTAATCTGCGCAACTTCTCATCCTCCTTCTTCTTAGTCTGTCACACATTGCTTGTGTGCGGGAGAGTTTCATCTAACGCGGCGGCAACTTACAAACACGTTGAAGGGTAAGCTTAGCAGATAATAAAGTTCAGTAGTATTGAAAGTTTCGAGAATTGCTATCGGTTCATCCTTGGAACAGCGTGAAAAAGAATAATCGTGAGGAAGTGTAAGAGAGGACCGCGTTGTCTATCAACTTTTGATGAATTCTTAATTAAGAGTGTATAGACAGCGACGTCTTGTCTTGCTATTCCTCACACTTCCGTTTTTTCACGCTGTTCTGAGGGTGATGCTTTGAGTGACAGAAGCAGACGTTTTGTAGATGCACGTGCATAAAAGCTGTTTGGTAAGGTCCTATTGCCGTATTTTATTATAGCATCGTTGAACTAAAGCTTGGTACAGTAGGGGCAAGAACGCAACCGCCGGTGCAGGCTTTTCAAAATTTCTAACTCGCTTCATGTGAACTCCTGCGGTGTAAAGAGATGTCTGTGTGGAGATTCCATCAAGCAGAATTTTAGATTTAGGAATCCTTCCGTGTTCTTTTCTTGAGCAGCATTTCGAGGTGACCACGTTGGTTGTTCATCACTACTGGGGATCAGCGCAGGAATAGGCAAATATGAAGTCAACCACTGTGGTGGCGTAGTAGCTTTGGCATTGCACTACTAAGCCCCAGGTAGGCCCGGCCAGGTACGTCCTGAAGTGGATCTCTATTGTTGTGTATAATCCCCTCCTACATCCTCAACTCGCCGAAAGCTGCAAACTTTAGCCATTTTGAATCGACGAGTCAGGTTAATCTTTTTGTCTCGAAAACACTGTTCCTCGCAAATTTACTTTCACGCAGTTACAGACAGCAGTGTTTGTGAATATATGGATTAGTCTGTAGTCGGCTTCGAAAACGCTCACCACAAAGGCGACCGTGCAGAAATTCGTTCAGTTCTTCAGCAAAATGGCTCATATAGTATAGCACTGGCATGGTCAGATAGTTTCCAGCTCCTGAATGTAATACTGTGGAAATATAAAACACATCAGAAAAGCCGACAGTGTTGCCCTGGAAGATAATAGCAACTTTGAGGTTCCCTCTATACCGACGGTGGCAGTGAGCATCACGCAACCTGCCCTTACTGGCATCACAGAATGCGTAGTTAAAAATAGCCAGCGGTGGGCTAGACACAACACATGCCATCGCCCAAAGCACTTCTCAACCACCACCAACCCGCACTCGCCCCCACCCCCTCCTCCTTTTTTAGTTTTCTATCTATCATGGTGTTACACTCTGCATGAAAAACAACGAATGTTTCCGGTATGTGTGTCATTCGTGTCACTTTTCTTTGACTGATTTACGAGATATTTCCTTCCGTAGTAACGAAAAGACAAAATATGAGATTGTCATGCCGAAACGAGCACGTTCGCTTTAGCTCTTCAAATCAAAGATGCAGCAATGTACGCAACGATGGAATGGGAGTTCGCAAAATCATCTCGCGTTAGTGATGTTTCCTCGCGTTTGTGACATGCGTCTGTTTAAGTTTTTGTTGTGGACTGGCACAGCTTTGTGCACCAATACGTGGCTATAGCAGAATACTGTCGGGGAAAAAAACGTGAAGGAAAGGTTTTCTTCTCCCACCATTCGTTCCTCCACCGACAAGTATCGCCTCACGTATAAAGCGAGTCAATCACGACCCTTCTTTATGCTGGTACCACTAGGCAAGCGCTTAAGGGTTACACTCCTACCATTGAAACTTGCTGATGACTTCGCGTTGATGACTAACCATTTGCTTCATTCAAATGTAAAATAAGGATACCAATAACAACTTCTGCGCAATGATAATATGCTGAACCAATGAAAAAGTTGAGTTACGATAAGCACGAGGCGAGTAATAAAGCAGCTTCCTTGCCACATATCGTGCATATCAACGAGATAGCGTTTAGGGCCCTGTGTCGCAAAGAATCCGTTGTCAGCGTCTGACGTCCTTTCGTGAAAAATCATTCCAAACCACAGCGACACCGGCCGTCCGCGTGGCAGAGGTGTTACTGAACTAATTGAATTCCCCAAAGTAAAATGCTCCAGGAAAATCGTAAAGTACGACCTAAACACAACCTACAGACATGATGGGGCTGGAGCTTAATTTGAATATACCAGAAAACATAATTCTGTTACGCGAAAAATCAAACACAAACCACTTTTCACGCCCTTCTATACCATTCATATAGGGGCACGACCCTCTCGATTCCCTTGCAACAACACCATCGCGCTCGCCTCCGAGCTTCCGCAAGAAAGCTGCGATTACAAAGAAGCATGACAAGCAGTCATCATCATCATCATCATCATCATCATCATCGTGGTTACGCCCACTGCCGGGCAAAGACCTCTTCCATACTTCTCCAACTACCTCGGTCATGTACTAATTGTGGCCATGTTGTCCCTGCAAACTTCTTAATCTCATCCGCCCACCTAACTTTCTGCCGCCCCTGCTACGCTTCCCTTCCCTTGGAATCCAGTCCGTAACCCTTAATGACTATCGGTTATCTTCCCTCCTCATTACATGTCCTGCCCATGCCCATTTCTTTTTCTTGATTTCAACTAACATGTCATTAACTCGCGTTGGTTCCCTTACCCAATCGGCTCTGTTCTTATCCCTTAACGTTAAACCCATCATTCTTCTTTCCATAGCTCGTTGCGTCGTCCTCAATTTAAGTCGAACCATTTTCGTAAGCCTCCAGGTCTCCGCCCCGTACGTGAGTACTGGTAAGACATTGCTGATATACACTTTTCTCTTGAGGGATAATGGCAACCTGCTGTTCATGATCTGAGAATGCTTGCCAAACGCACCCTAGCCGATTCTTATTCTTCTGATTATTTCAGTCTCATGATCCGGATCCGCGGTCACAACCTGCCCTAAGCAGATGTATTCCCTTACCACTTCCACTGCCTCGCTACGTATTGTAAACTGCTGTTCCCTTCCGAGACTGTTAAGCATTATTTTAGTTTTATTCAGATTAATTTTAGACCCACCCTTTTGCTTTGCTCTCCATGTCAATGAGTATGCATTGCAATTGGTCCCCTGAGTTACTAAGCAAGGCAATATCATCAGCGAATCGCAAGTTATTAAGGTATTCTCCATTAACTCTCATCCCCAATTCTTCCCAATCCAGGTCTCTGAATACCTCCTGTAAACACGCTTTGAATAGCGTTGGAGAGATCGTATCTCCCTGCCTGACGCCTTATTTTTATTGGGATTTTATGCTTTCTTTATGGAGGACTACGGTGGCTGTGGAGCCGCTATATATATCTTTTAGTATTTTTACATATGGCTCCTCTACACCTTGATTCCGTAATGTCTGCATGACTGCTGAGGTTTCGACTGAATCAAACGCTTTCTCGTATTCAATGAAATCTATATATAACGGTTGGTTATATTCCGTACACTTCTCCATCATCTGATTGATAGTGTGAATATGGTCTATTGTTGAGTAGCCTTTACGGAATCCTGCCTGGCCCTTTGGTTGACGGAAGTCTAAGGTGTTCCTGATTCTATTTGCGATTACCTTAGTAAATACTTTGTAGGCAACGGACAGTAAGCTGATCGGTCTATAATTTTACAAGTATTTGGCGTCCCCATTCTTATGGATTAGGATTATGTTAGCGTTCTTCCAAGATTTCGGTACGGTCGAGGTGATCCCTGACAAGCAGTCAGGGATCTGTGAATGCTATCGCGTTCCACTCTTAAAGGCGGAGATTAGGCGCCCTCCGCTTTATTTAGAGCGAAAGGTCTACTCGAGTTAAAACTCCCAAGGTCAACTTCGGCGCGCGTTTGACCTTCAGCCACCGGCGGGCATGTGTGAAGTTGTGACGTCACGTCAGTGATCTGATGCGGACATGCGTCGCAGCTGCGCTGGCTCAAGCATCGCCGCTGCGCACCACGTGTTTAGGCGAGGTTTTAACAGTGGCTTCGCCGGAGCTTGATCGCTCATTCTCGCCGTGGATGAAGCACGCGGCGCGAGTGCGTCATCTCTTCACTGCAGGTGCCAATGAAGCCTTTGATGTGCAGTAAAACATTGAAAGAAGCAAAATCGTGTTTAGCCATGCCTAACAGACGCAGCTTTGACGTAATATTTCTGCAGAAACCCACAAGGTGGAGATAGGTAATTAATTAAGAGAATAATGACCTATCTACACCTTGCGGGTGGAGATCTACTGCGTCAGAACTACTGCGTCAAACCCTTGCCTTTGCTGTGAGTTGTTGTCAAATTCGACTTCGCCCTGCCAATTGCTTGCCGCCTGGTTAGCTGAGATGGCAGAGCGGCTTCCCTCGGAAAGGCGGCGGTCCCGGGTTCAAGTCCCGGGTTCGACTCCTGACTAAGTCGAATTTTCATCGACAGCGAGGCTGTTCTTTCGGGAAACCCGTATGGGTTTTCTTCTTAGCAATTGCTACGATTGGGTTGATGTCTAATTTTCCCTTAATTAAAGACGGAGATTTCGCTCATATAACCATGTTGAAACCAGGTTGAACCCTAGCCACGTTTCTATCTAAATAAGAAAGAGACCTTGCAGCACCGATTCTTAACCCAATTTTCGGTAGAAAATAACTAGTCATTTAACAGTCTGACGTAATGATCGCTTTCATTTTTTAATATTTGCTTCGAGTAGCGCAAATTAGAACATACATGGTGCATGCATCAGGTAGTGACGGATCTTAATAGCCCCTTTATAATTTTTTTCTTTCAGTCTCCATACTTACGTTCGTAGAAATAAAATCTCGCAGAATCGCTCGTTGGCTCCATTTACGGTCGAAATATAAGCCAGTAGAAGAAACAAAAAACTGCGCGAGGATCTGATACTTTGGTATATTCATTCAACCGTGCAAAACTCGAGGCTCGTTCTAAGTGTTCCGAACATAAAACAATCAGACAACACATGCCCATATACGAATCAACAAGTAACGACCACTGACATATATAGTAAACATGAAAACATATTTAAACTGAACACAGACACAGGGAAGCAGGCTAAAATTTGTCTCTTTAGAAGGATATTAAGCCCACTCACCTGAAGACAAACAAAAGTGAAAGGAAGAGGAAGGTACAACACAACACACCACATCACGCCCTAAGTATCAGCACTACAGACAAGGGACATGTCGAGTCGTGTTCGGCGCAAATTGTAGAAAACCTTTTTGATTCCCATATCAGTTTGAAGCTCCTGCTTAGCATAATCACCAGAATTTTCGAAAGAGGTGAATAATATCTGCGAAGCAAGGGCGGTGGTCGAAAAAGAATTTTTATTTCACAATGAACAAGAATGGGCGTACCCGCCGTGGTTGCTCAGTGGCTATGGTGTTAGGCTGCTGAGCACGAGGTCGCGGGATCGAATCCCGGCCACAGCGGCCGCATTTCGATGGGGACGAAATGCGAAAACACCCGTGTACTTAGATTTAGGTGCACGTTAAATAACTCCAGGTGGTCGAAATTTCCGGAGTCCCCCACTACGGCGTGCCTCATAATCATAAAGTGGTTTTGGCACGTAAAACCCCATAATTTAATTTTTAAGAATGGGCGACTTACGCACTTGATCTTTCCTGTATCTCTGTTCCTGTGCCATGCTTTCATTGCCAGTTGCATATTGTGGAATGAATCATTTATATGCGTTGTTTTTTTTTTATGCTGGCTCATTTAGTGACTTTGAGAGACTAAAAGCTGCGCCTAAGCACACTATTCTCGCGAGAAAGTACACCTAGCATGAGGCCCATTGCAAAATTACATGTATACATGCCGGTATCACCTCACTTTCTTGGTGTTACAAAGGAAAAATAAAGCAATTTCTTGCCGTAAGAAGTACCGTCAATTTTCGCTTATCAAGCCGGTCTTAGTCATTTGATCATCGATCTCTGCGTGCGAAGTATAGCACCAATCGATAAAGCCAACAGCATGCCTCAACCATACCGGCTGTGTAAGGAGGTGACTCCTGCAGCAAGAACTGCTCCAAGGAGGCGTTCCGTCTTTCCAGAAGATGCGCTGAAAGAAGATGAGCACAAGAGTTTAGATAGTTGTGTTTCTTTTCTAATGCGTAACGTCCTTGATGCGCTATATTTGCTTTTGGCCAGATTTATAGCGCCCAAGACTTCGCCACTTGCATTGTGCATAAGTTTATAATCACAAATATAGGCAATAATTATTCGGGGGCTAACAGAAAAAAGAGGCAAGATTTACACGCGTGTTCTTGCAGTTGTTTTTTTTTGAAAATCTAGAGAATCATCTAGAAATGATAAATCGGTAAGTAAGCCATGATATTCGCCAAAGTAGAAGTGCTTCATTATAGAAACAAAAATAGTACTCAGTTCATTGAAACCAATCTTCGAATCAACTTTCTCCCTGCAGTAGAGCTCGTCACTTCATCCCACTAAAGATCGGGGGTTGAATTCTTGTCATTTAACCGAAGTTGCTCTCTTATTTAGAAAAGTCTAATCATAATCCAATAAAAGGTCGTTTTAACGATGCGACCTCTCATTATTTGACCTGAAAAGAGTGTAGCTTCGAGAGTTATAGGAATGTGTATGTTTAAACATATTATATCCATTTAAAGATTGGGATCTCGTGATACCTCTGTCTATATATTTTAAGCTTTCTTTCTTTTTCAATCACTGAGAAGATTAGGTCCTGTGGAACTAATTATTTATATTATCCCCTCCCCTCCCATTTCATCACTGTACCTTCAAACGTTCCAGTTTTTCTGACTGACGTTTTGGATACATTTTTGTTACGGTTTCACTAGACTCCCTTCTTTCTCCATTTTCTCCTTCTTTTCGACTTAACTAAGGCGTGCAGTGATTCAATAATAACTGCTTTATAACAGTGAATACGTGCGTGAATCACGGTCTTGAACGTGGCTCATCTAAGTGCAATACCATCCTTAGTAAAACTGGGCAGTCCCTGAATCTCTGGCCGCCCTCTGCACATTCTCCTCGTAATTAAATTCGGCCAGATCTTCGAGGCTGCCCAAGGTCAAGTCAGAAGTTCGTGCATATACTGTATATACCAGAAGCAACAGCGTAACGCCGTATTCGTCGTGTGCTCTCTCCTGCACAGGGACCCAGAGCTCTTCGTGCGTCGTCGCAGCGTGTTGAATTAATGAAACATATGAATCTATTGCTTCCACTAAAATAATTTAATTAGCTGTATATTTCAGGTGTAATTTTTCTAATACGACCGCTCGCTTTCGTTTGTGTAAAATGCAATTAGGTAGTAGCATCACGACTGTGCGATGGTGGCGTTTCGTTTAAATGACGCCATGCATTCTCGAAAGAGCCGTGGCGGATTCATTTCATTGCTTAATATATTTATATTGCAAATTGGCACTTTCACCCTCAGGGCGAGGCATCTACTTTCAAATAAATGCTGTGCAGCGACACACATAATGCGTGCCATTTTATTTGTAGGCACGCTAAAGAAACTGTTCACGTTCTTATTTATTCGAATGCAAAAATCCAAAACCGAATAGTGAATGGCAACACTGGAGCGAGCAAGGGTGGGAGGATGCGGTGTCCCTCTAGGGCCTGGCGGTTAAACTGCGGACGTCAGCTGGGGTTTGGAAGTCACCGAAAGACAGCACCTCACGACCATAGCATGCGGCACCGGAGGACCTGATCGGACGGCCACCTCACGCGCCCTGGAAGCCCGCTAAAATATCAACCAAATTCTTTCTGTTCACGAAATAAAGTTGGTGCCACCACTACCGTACAATCGCGAAAGTTTTCTGTTATCTGCGTTCGCGGTAACAATCATATTTTTTACTGCACCCGCCATGGTTGCTTAGAGGCTAGGGAGTGGGCTGCTAAGCACGAGGTCGCGGGATCGCATCCAGGTCACGGTGGCCGTATTTCGAAGGGGGCGAAATGTGAAAAACACCCGTGTACTTAGATTTAGATGCACGTTAACAAACCCTAGGTCGTCCAAACTTCCGGAGTCCCTCACTACGGCTTGCCTCATAATCAGATCGTGGTTTTGGCACGTAAAACCCCACAATTTACTTTTTTAACGTTCTGTACTGCCTTTCGCGGCCTAATGAATGCGTGCCTGTCCGGCAGGACGGCAAGACGCGAATACCCCCATCGCCCCCCCCCCCCCCCCGATTCATATAAGCCAATTGACCCACATTACCGACAGATGACATTGTTTCCGCGATCAGTTTACTTTACTACGCTAGTTACAACCACGAGATCACGCCGCCTTCTTGCAGTATCTACTGATATAGGCAACACGACAGTGCCACAATTTATGTTTACTTCGCTTTTGGAATTTAGCTTAAAGGACTTAAAGAAAGCATAAAATATTTTTTTTCTCGGTGTATGTTTATGTAGTTGTGCGTAATACTACTCAGACACGGAGAAGAAACCCGCTAAATAACCAGATCATGTACGTGTGCCTTTCGGGGTAACGTTTGCCAGCAGCGCAAGTGCTCGTGTTCACATTATTAGCTGTCGCCATCTTTTGATGGGCCTTTTGTGAAATTCCCCAGCACTGGTGAAAATACAAACATTACCTATCGCATTGCGACGACTGGACAATCGGTCGTTGTCTGTGCAGCTGCTACCTGAAGACCGTCCCCATCGCTCGTCGGCCCACAAAGATATGAAGGCCCTTATGTCTTTCTTGTGGGCGACTGGCCTATGCGAACGTCTTTGACTCGCTCAGGCCCTCCGCGTGCGTGCGTGAGCTCACCGCGGCTTTCTTCCCGTCCCCCTCCCTCTCTCTATCTTATATCTCCATTCCCTCTTTCCCATCCCTCAGAGTAGGGTAGCCAACCAGGGGCATTTCTGGTTAACCTCCCTGCCTTCTCTCTTTATTTCCTCCTCGTTCTCCTCCCTCCAGCATTGGTTGTATTATTTCGTTTCGGTACAAAAAAACTTAGAGGACGCTTAAGCTTCGCCTTTAAGAGTGGAACGCAGGCACAACGACACTTCTCCTCTCCATTTGTTTTCTCATAGAGTGCATGCAATCCCTGAGCTTTGTTTCTGATAGCGAACGGATATCACTTTCGCAAATGCGCCGGGTTTTGCGATTTGGAACGGCAGCTGTGATTTACAACAGCGTGCAACTCTTTAATGTTATCCTCTGCGAGACCCGCAAACTACCTTAATAATATCTCTCTGGGAAGTAACGCTACGTGGAAGAGCCTGTAGAATACTAGAGTACAACGATAAGGAGCAAACTAGCCGACCTGTATTAGCGCTGACTTGTCAAGCACGACATCGTAACTCAGCGGCCAGGTGTTGTAGATAGTACAGTACAACAGCAACGAATCACATGACGTGCCATCTTAGTAATTAATTTCGTCCCTTAGGTTCCTCTCTCTGTTTCCCCTTTCCCTTATCGCCAATGCAGGTAGCAATCCAGACGCTCGCATGGTTGATCTCCCGGCCTTTCCTCTCCTTGCCTCCTCTCTGTCTGTCTCGTGCCTTAGGGCACTGAGACGCAAGCAGCAATGGCATGATCTCTGAGCACTCCTCTTTAAATAATACGCAAATGTGAAAAAGAGTTACACTCTGAACATCTTTGCATAAAACTGGTAGTTTATTTTTGCAGCAATGGCGAACGCTTCTTTTTCCTACCTTCTGCTGTTAGTTCTTTATTTATTTTGGTGTGAAGCTTAGCGGTCCTAAGGCTTATTAATGAGTCAGCAAGTACTTTCAGCATCCACAGTTCTCTCGCAGTTAGCCGAATGACTAATGTTTCGATCCTGCGTAAAAGACCTTAGAAGTTCTCACGTTCTAAGAAAATAAAGCATCCTACAATTTTCTCCACTTTTTCATAGCACGACAATTTTAATAACGTGCAGTCGCTCAGGATGGATGTGACCTTCAAAACAATGCTTATCAAGTCACTCGCACACGACGATAAAAAGGCAAAGCTCATTTTCGCTCAGCACAACTCGATGAGTTTGAGCAAGATTTTTGTGTTTCTTTCGGAATAGAAGAAACACAGCAAAACTTTCCGAAAAGAAATGGCGAACAACGCGTGCGGGCATAAAAAGTGCGATATTTCCGTACGAGCACTGCGACTCGAAACGAGCTCATAGCAACAAGGGCAGCTGTCCGCGAAAAGGAGAAAGCGTGGTCACGTCCGGCGCAGTCTCGCTCGCCACAAAAGAACGAACCTCTGAGATGCAGCAATAAAAAAAAAAAAACGATAATGAAAATGCCAACGCGGCTCGGTAGGCGGGAGAATGAAACTATGGCAAACGCGAGCCATTCCATCACAAGAGTAACAAGAGAACGAAAAAAAAAGAAAAGAACGTACTCGTCGCAAGCAAGATTGAAAAAGGGAGGAGAAGTTCGTGCTCCGGCATTTCGCTCTTTTCATCGGGCGGCAGGGTGCACGTTCTCTGAATAGAACGCTGCTTCTGCTTGAGCCGGCCAAGTGAGTTCGGGTTAGAGGTCTCCGTTATGCGTCCTCGTTGCATGCGACCTACCTAGTGGAACGACGAGAAGTTGAACGGCACGTTTTCCTCTCGTCGCTTGGATGTTTGTTTTGTTGACGGGCCCATATACACTGAACGTTTGCCGCTCCTTTTCGAACTTTGAAAGTCTCGTGCTCAAAAACGCGCCAGAGGCACCAGTTACCGTGTGATTGCCGCGGCTATTACAATTTACTCCTTTTCTGGTGTCGGTTGAATGCAATGCGGACAATACGAACGTGCCAAACGAGTATGTTGATTTTGATGCGACAACGATGGCCTCTCCAAGGGCTCTACATGGAGTACGAATAATTGAGCGCAATTTGATGCTTGCGACTGTCTAAGTTGCAGTTATGTAAGTTTTCACATCCAAGCTGTTAGAACCAGACCCACGCTGCATTGTCAGTGACATCGTGGGGTTCACGTCATTGTTCTGCGATTTGCTATAGGGCCGCACACAAAGCAATGGACGAGAGACACATAGTGCTACCGCGTATTTGTACCGCGTAATTGTTGCCGTATAAAAATATGATGTGCTGACTTTGAATAAGTTCTACAGCTTTGGTAGCCCGCTTAATGAAGGAACAATAGGTCTTATTCAAGATTAAGAAACTACAGGGAGAGGCCACGTCAGAGACCCCAACTTTTACAGCGCATACCACGAGCAAAATGACGCAAGTCCACCTACAGTATTCGCGCGAAAGAATGTACATTTCCAGGGCTGATATCAGGTGTACTGGTCATTATGAATAGTGCGAGCTGCTAAGTGAAAACTTTCTTGACTGGTCGTTGCGATGTCGTTCCTTCGCGGTGACGCCTTCAATAATTTTCACGTTGTGCTCCGTCAATCATCCGATTATTAACGCTCCCCTATTCTGCGTATATTTGAAGCACATCATCACAAGTACCCTAAACATGTCGTTTGTGCCGCTTTCGCTGTTTTCACGACTGCGATGATGAAGAACTGCACACCAATACAGCGCCACTATTTCAACAGCAATTTTACAGTCGTTGGATAGGAAAAAAAAAAAGGTTTTTTTTTTTTTGTTTCATCCAGCAGCGGCGACAGTTTTTATCCGACGCCTATAATAGCGTCCTCGCCCCCGTGCCTGTTCTGATCACTCAATTATGTGCACAGACGCCAAACTTTTGATCAGTCCTTGTGGAGCACGAGACGTTGTGCAAATTTCATAGCGTGGTGGTGCGGGGGCTAGTATGTTCTACTTCTAAGTGAACAATGCTGCAGTTACGCGAGTTCCAGTTGAAGTTGTGGTATTAGGCAAAATTACGTTTAAAGTGTTTAGTTGGCTACCGCCCACGCGTTTTGCCGACATAAATGACAAGTGACGCGTTGCAACAGCTTTTCTATATGCGACGTCTATCATAAAGATATTGAGCAAAATGTAGAGCAATATTAGCAGGTCCGTATCTTTTAAGACGCTCATGAGACTACAATACACTTGTAAAATTATGGCGCGATAATAGCTTGATTGCGCAGAACATACACGTGGTCATTGGCACCGCGACATGGGTCAGCGTTGTCGTTTTATATGAGTAGATTCTCTGACGCTTGGATTGTCCGCAGCGCGAGCGATGTAGTGGCCCTGGAAGAGCAAGCTTATCTTTTGTCCGCCCCAGCACAATGGCCACGCTGAGGACTATGAGGCGGACCTACGGCTATGGCGGCAGAATAACGTCCTTGACAATGGTTGCCGTAGGTCGGACAACGGAAACCATGTTTTGGGCATTTAAAGGCAGGCTGATGCGCCAAACGCGTGAGCTACACACACAACGGTTTGCCGTGGTGCTCGCCTATGCAAAGTTCTGCAGTATTTGATCGCGAGGGCAGGTTGTTATACGAGCAGCCAAAACAGAAAGCAGGCTTGAGGGGTTGGTAAAAATGTATTATTTGAAAGACACGAAGCAAAACAAAAATGCAGCAACGAAAATACAAGAGGTAGTAACGCGCGTTGTCCTTTTCGTATCGCTTTGGCCGTGCTTTCTGCGCCGATGTGTAAAAGGCTGAGTTCGGGTACTACAAACTGAAAAAGAACATTGTGACCTCAATTGTTTCTCTGCTAGCTTGGATCGGCTCCGTTTACTTAACTACAAGGATTACCTCTGTGGGAAAGTTCCTTGAAATGGCTCTCTTAACGACCACATTAATAGCACGCAGCTTTAGTACCGAAAGAACAGATCAAGAAGCGGAGAAATAGTGATTTGTGATTCAAGTTCCACGCCGTAGTCAGGCAGGCGCGTGTTCTCAGAATTATAAAAAAAAATTATGGTGTTTTACGTGCCAAAGCCACGATATGATTATCAGGCACGTCGTAGTGGGCGACTCCGGAAGTGTGGATCACCCGGGGTTCTCTAACGTGCACCTAAAGCTAAGTACATGGATGTTTTCACATTTCGCTCCCATCGAAACGCGGGCGCCGTGGCCAGGATTTGATATCGTGACGTCGTGCTTAGCAACCCAACACCATAGCCACTAAGCAACCACGGCGGGTGTTCTCATAATGTATATGTGTATAAGACGTATTAAGGCAAATTGTAGAAAACGTTTCCGCCAATAAGCCGCATTCGCGAGCTCGCTAGCATGCAGACAAAGAGGAAGAGAGAGACAAAAGAAAAAAGAAAAAGTGAGAGAGAAGATGCAAACAGGAATGGAGAAAGAAGAGACAGAGAGACAGACAAACATACACGTGCGCGCATGCTCGCACCCATTGCGCTGCAGCTATGCACCGCTCTAAGCAAGTGCGAGCAAGTCTGTGAAACATCCTGGAGCGACCACTTAGCCGCCTTTCCCCGGCTTATGTTGCATACGCTTGAAACTCTAGCAGCCGCGCCATACAATGTGTCTAAACGAATAAGAAAAAAATCACTTGCATGAACTTTGCCCTTCCGGCAAAAGGGCCGGAAGGGCACCTGATATTTCACTGATGGAAAACAGAAAGGTAAGCAAGCTGCGGAAAAGCCCTGAAATTTTATACCTCGTGGATTCCGTCTACGCTGTGCCCCACTTCTATTTACGATTGTTTGCAACGCTTGTCACACTAAACTGTCGCTGACTGAAATATGAGACACGCAACGTCGAACGCGCACGCATCGTGTTGCTGCTATGGACGAAAAGTGACACAAGACGAAGTGTGTCTCACCTTTTTTTATGGTCCGTGTTTGCAAACGTACCACGTGTTCCGCTTTAATGGCGCACCAGTTAGGCCAGATAGGAGGAGGAGGAGGGGAAGGAAAAGAGGGAAGGAAAGGTAGGGAGGTCAATCAGATGCACGTGCGGTTTGCTATTGTATGCGGGGGAAGGGTTTTAAGGGATGAAAACGCGAACAGAAATTCTAACAACACAACGGTTTCGTTAAGCAATCGCCAATTCCTGCATTCTAAAGCTTTCCGGGCTCGACTGCGGCTATTTTAGTGCAAGCGAGCGTCCAGAAGATCACATGGACAGTGAGAAGCGCAAAAAGTACACATTATAAGTACACTGTAGTCCTTTCAAAAAGGGTTCGCGCGAGCGCGTGACCTGTGCTCTGTGACGGCTGTTTAGAGCTCCAGGAAGCGGCAGTAAGACGCAGTACGTCGGCTTTTGACGTCATCTCTTGGCGGCCAGAATAACCAGGCATGGCTGATAGGCAAGCGGCTGCTGAAATCAGCTGGTCATGCCATATGACTGTGGCACAAGGGGCGAGTCCTGCAGCACAGTGTCTTCCGCAACGAAAACGTGTTGGGTACGCGAGTGCACTAGAAACGTGGAAGAGGCGACAGTGGGTACTCCCAACGTATATTAATGGGTGAGCATTACAGGGCTACTTTCCTCGTAACTCTGTCCGTCCATCTGTCTGTATGCCTGTCGATCTCTAGCGCGTGACACGAAGCACGCCATGCATAGGTATACATGGGGTCCTACGGAGGTATACAGGGTGTCCTATACGTAACTTGAGCCAAACATTAAAAATGTGCAAATGCCACGTAGCTGTATAGAATGTAATGTTGTTTGGTAATGTTGTTTGCCGTTGCTTGGAGATACTCAGATTGCATATTCTTTTCATTCCGCGTAATTACATAATTAGCATTGATTAATTAATCAGCTTCTCAAATATTATAATTAGATTAAATGTGTAAATGAGAAAATTGTAGAGCAACATGAAAAGCTCCCAATACAGCTTTCTGTTGCTGAATAAGTGCTACATAAAAGTGTTTTTCCGAGCGTGAAAGAAGCCCGCAAGCGCACGCAACAAAATAGCCGCGCGACTGGCCGCTGCAGGCACTTCGTGTATTCGCGGGCTTCTTTCACGCTCGGAAAAACACTTTGAACGCAAGGGAGCCGTCTTTCAGAAAGATATGGTCCCGTTTCAAGCGTACGATCACTGGGCACCGGTGTTCTGATTAGAGCCCGTGACTCTTAGGTAATGTCCTACGTAATTAGGACTCCCTCGCTGGGGGTCGAGTCAGCATCAGCTGTAATGTTTTGTTGTCAGTACTTTCGACGTTCCTTGTTCGTTCTTGCACTCGTGGCCATGCTTGCGCAAGGAGTTCTTAGTGTAAATAATTAGCAGCCATTGCAGCAGTCCAAGTAATTAGCATGACTGAAGCTCCGTTTTCGTCCGCAGAGAATGCCGTAGTACATTTACAAATGCGTCGAAGGGTAGACGGAGATGCTTGCCCGGACAGCGAGATTTTTATAACGAGATGAAAATAGAATGACAGCGCTATTACGGGTCGCTTAAATGGCTGTTCGTAATGGCCCGCGTAAGGCGTTCATCGTGCATAAGAGAGCTGCAGCAATCCAGTACCAACAGCTGCTGTCAGACGAAGCCAGTTCATTGAGGAACGGCGTGTGGTGCACAGCGTTAAATTTGTAAACGAAGTTTATTTATTTATTTATTTATTTATTTATTTATTTATTTATTTATTTATTTATTAGTAATATTCTCCAGGCTAGAGGCATCCATAAGGGAAGTATATACACATTTACAAATCATAGCAAACAGAAATCGGTGAACGGCAAAATCCTTCAAAGTAAATCAACTATCAGAAAGAAATTACCTTAATCGATAAATTTGGCCAAAGCAGTTGGAAACATGATTACTGACAATGAGTGCTGCAGGTGAGAGAAGGGTCTCCAGAAATAGTCTCCATGGCCGCGGGATCTCGTTTGGATGCGAAAATGACGAAGCGAAACGGGCGGACCGTCAACGCCGCACCTCATGGCGAAGCCAGGCCAACGTTCTCTCTTGCACTGCTGGCATGAGCGTTGGGCACGCACACACTATAAGCACACTGGCATTCTTACTAACATATTGTTGTTGTTTTGTTTAGTCTTTTGAGTTATTGCCGTTTTTAATCATTCTTGTGCAGAAACATTTTTCACAGATGTATGCGTATCGGACAGCTAAGCCATCGAAGGCAGCGAAAGTGTATGAGCGAGTTCTCACACCGTCCGGAATGACTGTGGGAATGTTTGCTGGATCGTGTCATCGCAACTAAAGCAGCAGCGGTTGCTGCGGCGTTCGAGCCAAAGACACGGAGTGTGTTCAGCTCCGAATAGCAATGGAAGTGAGGTCGAGCACGGATTCCCTGAAGAAGTCTCTTCCCGCTCTGAGCTCACTCAACCGAAGGAATTGTGTCAGTCGGGCCTGAGAGGCTTGACGGCGGAGTGCGTTTCATTTACTTTGTTTTATTTACTGCTTTTCTGCTTAACGCTGATTTAGGAACGTCTAGAGATACGCGAAGACATCTTTTGCACATAACTTCCAAGCGCTGACATTTGCTTTCCCACAGTGACATAAGCAGTAGTTGGTGTAAGGCCCAGCTTACGAGTGTAGAGGGTAACATTAACATAGCGTAGGGTGGGCTATTCCAGTGAACACCAGTGATGCATTTAGCCACATTCAGCTTTTCTAATGAAGAGAGTGCAAGACAATTCACAGCTTGTCAACACATCATTCCGCTGTCCGATTTGACACCCAAAAAATATATATATAAATGCTGCTCACGTGGGCTGGCCCCACGTGACCAGCGTTCTTTTTTTTTATGCATAGAAAAGCAAGGAGATTAACCAGATGTAGTTCCAGTTGGCTTCCTGGCACGGGGGGAAAGGGTAGGGGAATAAACAGAGAAAAAGATCGGAAGTGAGAGAGAAAGTGAACGAGAGACGAGCCCACAGAGAATGATCACGTAAACTGTACAGGAGCGTTACCGCTCTAGTACAGTTTACGTGATCAATCGAGCGTACATAGCTATCTAGCCTTTACTTGAACCTGCTGTACCACGTTCCCTACTAGCTCGGCCACCAGGTGGGTGCTCGTGGCCATGATGCCGTCGTGGTCGTTGCACCATCGTCATTGCAGCATCGTCGTCCGACTCTCGTCTTCCCGTCGTTGTCATGCCATTGTCGTCACCCCATTGGCCATCGGTGTCACTGCGTCGTCGTTATAAAGGCTTTGTCATGCATTTCTTTCCATACCATTGTTTTCACTTCGTCGAGGTAGTTCGATTAACGTCGTTTCATATTTGTCATCTGACTCCCGCCCTGGCTTCGCTATCCCGTCGACGTAGCCATGCAGTCCTGATCCCATCGTTGTCACGCTGTCGTCTTACCATCGTCATCAATTTAGAAACGCTATCACAATGTCGACATAATAAAGTGTCAATATATCAGCAATTAGATGCAGAATATAACGAATAACAATTTGTCACTAGCGATAACTTGCGATTTCCCGCAGTTCTGTGTTGTCGGGTATTTACAGTGCCTCACTATAAGGGTGTCATATGAAACGTCGTTGGCACGCTAATATACATTAGGTTGTGTAGGATCCCATACGATTTCATTGCTAGATATCACAAATCACTTCCCATTTCCCGTGAGTCGCACGCATGTAAACTGCGTTAATGCGCTACAAAGCGAACACAGTGTTTACGGTACTAGGCAATGCGGACGGTAACTGAGACATGTGCAGAACATTTTATTGCGATAGCAATTATATGGGCACTCCAGGGGCATTTCTGCCGTTGCCTTCGCCGTGAGGTTCCGTACTAAGTCCAAGGGCGACAAAATCGCCGTCGCGCGCCGTATGCTGCAGGTGCGAATGAAAGAGGGCAAGGGTGAGCCGGTGAACGGGGTTCAATCTAGCGTGCTCGAGCGAGAAACGCTGTGCGGAAGCGTGCCCTCTCCTGTCTCCGGCGGCTGCAAGAGTACCATGATGTCCTCCTCGCCCACTGTTCCGTACAGAGTGGAGACAACCACGGCGTCTACTGCGGCGTTGGGCACGCGATTGGCGGACGCCGTAGGGACGCGTTGCTGGCGCTCGTGTGTCTTGAAAGCGGTCTGCGACGTGGCCAAAGTGCGCATCGGGGCAGGCCTAACCTTCAAAGCGATCTGTGATGTTTGCGGAGTGTGCGTATTGGCCGTCAGCTTCGTATGCGCTGTGATTTCAATGTTTCGTTCGCGTTGAAGCGAGAGATGCACTAAGGACAATTCACTTGCTGCTGCCGCGATTCCTCACTCTAGCATTTTGACAGCGAGTTTCCGCGCTCATCGAGCGAGATGTGTTCATGTTTACCTATGCGCGCTTGACACCGTGCTGGTTAATTTAGTTAAAACACGTTGGCGGGCTAGTTCGTTTGAATCCATGATAGAATGTGTAAGCGTGACTGAACAAGGACGTAGAAAGAAGCAGGTACACAAAGACAGCGCTGTCTATCTGTGTCTGTTCCTTCCTACGCCCTCGTTGTCATGCTTACACATTCTATCCTTGTTAATTTAGTTAGTAAGTGAATGTTTACAAGTTTATACGGTGGCTGAAACTACTATCCTTACTTCGCACAGCTATCCACTAATTTGCTCTCGAGTTGAAAGAAAAGGCTCAAGACCAGTCTGTCTGGGCTCAGAAATTATATGAGCTTCCTCGATTGGCCTCTCAACTCATTACAGGGCTTGGAAATGCTCGGTACAATTTGTAATACACTTATCGTACGCATCCAAATATTATTTGCTATGGCACTATCCGCTGTCATGCGAGCTATTTTTGTTAACGTACAGCTAAGCAAGTCTTCGCTGTAATCACTTCGCCTAAATCCCTCATATTTATTAAAACATAATTTTCCTTTCTACCCCTACTTCCTCATATTTCTAGGTTTTCAATATGAAAGATACCTCGCTAGCGCAAAAAGCATTTCGGCAACCAAAATTTGAATACATGCGAAATATAGTAGGTTTTCTTGACAGTGTAGTTGAAACGCATTGTTTAGCGCAAAGCGCGTGGACTTGTGCCTGCAATTTTGTAGAGTTTATAATTTCTTTTGCGTGAGCTCTTCTGCAAGACAACAACAAAAGCAGCAGCAACTGTCGCCACCGCGATGGTCAGCAAAGTCCTAAAGGGTTCACAAAGAAAGTTTCGCTTTAAAGTTTAACGTACTGACATTTACCAATGGAGTTGCAGTCGTGTGCTAATGTTTCTTGCTTATGTTGCGACAGCAATCCTCGAAATGCCGCCAAGGTGCGAGAATGGCGCGCAAGGCGTAATCGAATGACGTCATCGGAAGTAGTCATACGGTGACTTGGGAACAAGACAACACGGCGGCAGCAATTTGATGGGGTCGAAAGACAAGAACGCCCATGTGCCATTCATAGGTTGCACGTTAGAGAACCCCGGGTGGTCAGAATTATCTTGGAGTCCCCCACTATGGCATGACTTATGATTAGATGGCAGTTTTGGCACGTGAAACCCCTAAATGTACATTTTAATTATGAGAAGCTATGTCATCCTGGTATTGTTCCGCAAGGTTATCAATTACTATTGACCACGGTGTGCCGTGTATCCACTCGCTTCGCATAACTACCTGCAATCTGTGATGCCTTGTCATGAAATTAACGTGTAGTTTGATAACACAATGTTAAACTGACATTCAATTGCGCTGCCGAAAAAGAAGTGTTCACGCACGAACGGGTCAGAAAACATACCAAATTTTTTCTACAGAAAATGTTCGCAGTATCAACTCTGCGCAAACAATGGGTACTGTCCAATTACACAAGAAAACTAATTACACATTCTGCATATCTTACTTTCGATAGATTCACTCAGTTCGATTAAATTTACCTTGAATTCCGGCGTGCGGGGAAAACATCAAAAGACGGTTTGCGCAAAATTAGCCAGCCCCATTTCTTTTCTAGTTCACTGATCGACGAACCAATCAGCGATGTGCAGAAACGTCGAGAGCATTCACTACGTACTCGGCTAGCTAGCTACAGTGTCGAAATACTCACAATAGGTTACTGGAAGCTCTTTCTAGGAGATCCCTAATTAGTCGAGCTTGTTCTAAGTACTCTCGCTTCACGATTTCGATCATTGATGAAGGTCGTAGAGCAGGCTGTGTAATGTTCCTGGGCAAAATGATCAAAAGCGTAATTTGTACGAGCCGCCTTTGAGCACAGGGCTAGGATGAACCCTCAAATGAGTCTTTTTCCTGGGAATTCACCAAGCTGTTGATTTAGCCGTCTAGAAGTACTCGTTTACAGTTCGATGCTGAATATATAAAGTCAGAGCCACCAATAATTCTAAGTCAGACTTGACCTCTAAGCAGTGTAAAAAATTAAAATTATATTATGGGGTTTTACGTGCCAAAACCACTTTCTGATTATGAGGCACGCCGTAGTGGGGGACTCCGGAAATTTCGACCACCTGGGGTTCTTTAACGTGCACCTAAATCTAAGCACATGGGTGTTTTCGCATTTCGCCCCCATCGAAATGCGGCCGCCGTGGCCGGGATTCGATCCCGCGACCTCGTGCTCAGCAGCCTAACACCATAGCCACTGAGCAACCACGGCGGGTGTCTAAGCAGTGTAAGAGGCTTGTGCGAGCGATCGTAAAGTTACTTGTCTATAAAAGATATATTTATTTCATTTTAAAATCCCATTGCTTTTCCTGACGTAAAAGGATATAACATTCACTAAAAGTTGCTACCTTTGGTAGCATGATGAGGTAAGTGCCCCTCGACGTGACTGGAATGAACCCTTTACTGCCTTTGGAGTACATACAGATACAAAGAAGAATCACTTGCACAGTGGTTATATAAAAGAGCAAAATTTAAAAAAGAAGGCATAATTACAGTAACCTACTAATAATACGCACAGCTGTCCAGTAGGCAAAAAGAAAGGCATACAAAGACCGTCGAATGCGCACGAAATTCTAAGCGCCCTATTTATATTACGTACGTGCCAAGGGACTACTTGTAATGAAGCCTTCGCACAAGCCTTCGCCTTAAGGAATACAAGCGGGTAAGCCACCGTTTCCTTTGAATACGTTAGAACTCTTTAGCACTGTTGAGCCATATTCTAACAGAAGGCAGAAACTTGCTTGTCCCACCAGCGACGCCCACTCTGGAGCGTTGTTTGCTACCGGTGATCTGTAGATTGATGTAGATCAAGTCTTCGGAATTTTTGATAGTATCGCTCGAGCGTCGCTGCACTGAATGTCAATGCCTTATAACAGCGAGAGGGGGTGAAATTGGTAATAGTATGCGGAAGCGCAAAACGCGATCTACCGTGAAGTGGTCTTCTGCGGCTGCGGCGCTATTGGCTGCAGGAGTGCACATCCATGAGGCTCCATAGTTCACAGACAATACATGGTTGGTGCTCATTAATTTGAATGCAGTTTTTGTCTTAATTTTATGGCGCATGTGCGGGCCCAGTAATACGCAATAAAACTGAAAAGCGCATCGCAGATGACACATTTCATATTTGTGCACGTATCCAGCTGCCAGACTTGTACGCGTAAAAAAAAGTAACCGATTACAGCTACAATTACTTCATTCGAAATTCTAATTTGTAGTAGTTGCTAATTATAGCCCCACAAAATTAAATGAGTGCTTATCAATATGCAATTGATTACTTCTTTGTTACTTCCCTTACAAGTTTTATTTCCATTACTTACATTATTTACAGTAACTAGAAAAAAGCTCATCTAGCTGTTTCGGTGCTCCCGCTGTCGTCTCTCACGCATTGGTTACGTTCACTGACGATTGCATTTTAAAATTTTCGTTGGTCGTCTGTCTTCATTTTTCTTTGACGGTATGAGGCAGCGACGCTGAAAACTCGCTCCATTTGCCCGCTTAAAGGAAGAGCAGTGTCGTAATAGACTAGCACATTGAGCGCAAAATTGTCCTTACTGAATGCAGCGTTGCTCGCGTCTCGGCCCTCTAGGAATCGTAGCGCTTCATTGCTGCTTAGCCTAGGGAAAAGCGCTTCCAATAGGTTTACTGAAAAACTGAAGAATCGTCCCTGGCATCAACAGTCCAAGGGGCCATTGCGACCAAGCCATAGAAGCACCGTTTCCATATTGTGGCTAATATCTCCACCCGGCGCCCTTCATTCATTAGTAATTTAGATTTAAACTACCGATTGTAATGCGTGCCAGCAAATATTCACACTGCTCGACAACATGGCCAAATCTGTAATGCACGTAATTTATAACAAGCGCATACCATTCAGCCCTACAAAGCCTGTTTTTGCCTTACAATTGCGGGAACAGATGTCTAAAGTCATGTATTGGGCAGAAACAAGTGCGTTTTATGGCAAAAAATTCTGTGTCAGAGGATCAGAGGAGTCATAGGCTACACTAAACAAACAAGAATTTAACAGGAGCGGGCACTGTTTACGAAGGCCGAGGGAGAGGGAGAACGCGAGAGGGAGAGATAAATTCATGATTAGGAGGAAGCTTTGAGGTCGGACTTCCAAGAAAGGCGTCTAAACCTGCAAGTCTACCACGTTCAGATGATGGTGTCACGCACGCACAAGCTTACATGAACGCACCTCACTCGATGACCGCGGAAACTCGCTGCCAAAACGCTGCAGTGCTGAAGCTCTTCAGCAGCAGCGAGCGAATTACGCTTCGTGCAGCTGCTCGCATCAACGCGAATTACGCCTTGAAAATGCAGTAGCAGTGCGGACTCTGTAGCCGTCGCAGATGGCTTTCAAGATACAGCGGCCCAGCCTAAAGTCGCTAGATTTTCATGTTTAGCCCGGCAGGGCTCCTGCGGCCGCCCGGGCCGCCCGGA
This sequence comes from Dermacentor andersoni, assembly GCF_023375885.2. NCBI lineage: Eukaryota > Metazoa > Arthropoda > Arachnida > Ixodida > Ixodidae > Dermacentor > Dermacentor andersoni. Next base: position 97,680,034 of record NC_092818.1, on the reverse strand, counting down.
GTGGAACGTGCACCCATACTACCCTCCCCCGCAGCCTTCAGCGCGACGGAAGGCGGCGCGCTTCTTCCCCCTTTACTTCCGCTGCGTGCGGGAGATTGAGCCGCGATCGCCGACTCACCCTCGCAAGCTAAAAAGATGTTGATGATGTCTTTGATGTCACCTAGATTGTGCATGAGACCCCTACAATTCCAATGAATAATAGAAGCAATTTTGAAATTAAAAGGTAAGAATTGGCACTACGGAACGAGGTAAGATGTTAGGTGACATGGAATTAAAAAGGATTATACAAATGAGCGATAACCTTTAGGTTATCGCTTTCTTATTTTGAGTGGTTATTGGGATTTTGTCCCTTTTACCGCGCTCAAGAGAGCGCTTGTCCTTCGGTGTCAATGACACCGGGGTTTTTGCGTCGACCTCCATCGCTCTCTCTGAGGCGCTGGAGGATCGAGAGTTAGGCGCCGAGACACGTGTCTCGGGCCTTGGGGTTCGCTTGATCTTAGGGCCTTGCGGGACTGGTGTCTGCAGGGCCGTCGAAGAGGGTGGAGCAGTACTGACTGCTTCCACCACGGGAGCGGGAGGAGTCACTGCGGCACCACTGCGCGTGGGCTCGGAGGACTCCGGAGGCCTCTGTGGCGCTGCCCCCGCCTGCGCCACATCGGCATAACTTCTTCGCGGAAGATACGATAGCCGCTTTCGGGCTTCAAAGAACGAATTTTTTTCTTTTACAGTTAGGGCAATGACTTCTTTTTCTTTTTTTCCAGCAAGGGCAGGACCGCGAATAAGCTGGGTGATCTCCCTTGCAGTTAACACAATGTGGCGAAGAAGTGCAATTCTCTGATTGGTGGTCGTTGGAGCTGCATTTAGCACAAGTTGTTTGTCCTCGGCATGCATGTGAAGCATGTCCAAATCTTTGGCACTTAAAACACCGTCTGGGATTCGGGATATACGGTCTCACATTGACTTTGACATAACCTGCATCGAGTGAAGTAGGCATTACGCTTGTTCCGAAGGTGAGTATAACATGTTTGGTGGGGATTTCTTGATCGTTTCTTCGGATTACTATTCTTTGTACTTTGGTGACATTTTGTTCCTGAAAACCTTCCAGGAGTTCCTCGTCGCTTAAACCAATGAAGTCTTCTTCAGATATTACTCCCCTGCTTGTATTAAGTGTTCTGTGGGCTGAAACACTCACTGTCGCTTCGCCAATACTGGTAAGTTCAGAGAGCTTATCTGCTTGATCTTTGTTATTCAGTTCTAGGAGGAGGTCCCCGCTAGACATTTTGGATGCTTTGTATGTTGGTCCGATTTTGTCTTTCAGACACTTCGCTACCAGGAAAGGAGAGAGTTTCCTTACCGGAGTGTTGCTTTCACTATGCACTACATAGTACTTTGGAAATGTTGGGGCGTTGCTTTGAAAGGAAAATTGAAATGGTACTTCGGTGCGGCATCTCTTCAGACGCCGATCATAAACAACAGAGGCTTGCGCTGCCATAGGAAAATGTGTATGTTCGGCAACAGCGCCGACCGCCCACCACGGAGCCCAACGAGGGGACGCGGCATAGCTTGTGTACAAGCCTGCACGACGCCAGCCGTACGCCATCACTATAACCCAATATGGTGTACCCAAGGTAGGATATCCGCACAAGGTTAACCCTTGCCGCCGTGGAGAAAGGAAGTAAATGGAAGAGAGAAGAAGACAGGAAAGATGTAAAGTGAGAGATAAAGACGAAGGTTTGAGAAGAGAGAGACAGGAAAAGGCGACTACCAATTTCCCCCGGGTGGGTCAGTCCGGGGGTGCCGTCTACGTGAAGCAGAGGCCAAAGAGGCGTGTTGCCTCCGCCGGGGGGCCTTTAGAAGTGACTACTTAAAAGAAAGAAACGAAATCTGGAAAGAAACAATATATGATAACTCAAAGGGAAGCTCTTTACTTTTCGAAGCGGGATCAGGATGCCTTATAACACACACTTTAAAGCGAGATACAACAAGGAAGAAGAATCATGGGCTTGCTGTGGTAATGCAAGGGGAACGCTGGAGCATGTCTTATTAGAATGTGAAGTTATCTGCCGAGCGGTCGATTTTGGCCCCTCTGGCCTCGTTGAAGACCTTAGGTTTAGCAGAAGCTGGGGGAAAGCACACATATCCGCAACAGAGATTAGTAAGAGGTGATTAGACGACTGGTGGAAGAAAAGTATGGAAATGACAAATAACAGAGGCGAACAAAAACAAAGTTCCCAGTAGGGGTTCAGAAATTTTGGTGATGGAAATTCTTCGTGACTTTTATTATTATTATTTTTTTGAAGTTAGGGGGAACATTAGTCAATATCGTAACAAGAGCTTGGTGGAGCAGCCCACCACTCCATTTCAAAGGGGACGTTCATAGCATCCATACATCCATCTATCCATGCACTGTATACGAGCGTTTTTGCTTTCCGCTCCCATCGGAATGCGGCCGCCGTGACCGAGATTGAACCTGCGACCCCGAGCTTAGCAGTGGAACGACGCAGTCATTGAGCTACCGCTGCCGCCAGCACGAGGCCGGATTCAAAAGAATTGACTACGAGTAACGTTAGAACTGTCGCCGCAAGGGAACAACGGCACGCCCCAACGTCGGTCTGATATCGAAACTCAATGAACAGGAAGCGGCTGGTCACGACGTACAGTAACAATCGACAACTGTAGCGGAGCTTGCCGACGCTGCAAATAAGTAACAAAGAAGCGTGGTCCACATGCAAGATAAAATTAGTAGCCGATACGGCAAATTAAAAAAAAAATATATATAGGAATCCACGAGGAACACAAAGGTCGTCAGAAAATTGGCAGCTGCATTGCTTCTTTTGTCTTTTCTCTATATGAGGGCAGCGAGTTAGTAACCTTAACAAAAAAAAAACAAAAAAAAAAACAAAGAGACACCCATCGCAGCAGTGAAAGGAAAGACGGTGAGATAATCCCAGTAGCTGCAAGAAAAGGTCGTAGGCTAGTGGACGGGACCGTGGAGGTCGCTTAATGGGAAAGTGCACGAGTCGGAGAACATAAGTCCCCAAAGGGATATAAGATTAGCTTTGGCGTCAGTCGTTCTCGTTACTTACCCCTTTCTCTCCCTCCTTGGACTTCGCTTTTGTTGGTTGTTTGAGAAAGCATGTTGGAGAAAATAAAATAGTACTGGCGTGCTAGACTACAATGAACTCTGGTGCCAGTGTCTACGAAAGCTGCAAGTATGACGACTCGGCTAGCGAGAGAATCATGTGCAGCACTTGGAAATGTTTCAACTCCCTACTTTTCGCTTCGCACGCTTTTAAAAATTTACAAATTGATTATTTTCAGCAATACTTTCCTAATAAGTGCTACAGTACGCTATGATTACGCATGCCAGCAGAGGGAAATTGTTATGATATGTTAAGAAAACCATGTGTGCTTGAAATTTCGGCAAGATATTGCGTAATAAACAGAGCCACAAGAAAGTTTGAAGCCGCGTACTTGAAGATTAGTCTATAGTCCACGCACTAGCTGCCTTTCCCTTCGTAGCAGTATATGATCTCAGTGCCAGATCTCCCCTTGGTATGTTTTTGCAGGAAAAAAAACTCCGCACAACGACTTTGACGTCATGAAATAAGTAATCATGCAAGTATCCGGAATTATTTTCGCCATCTAGTTTCTTTTATATGGACCAAAAGAAGAGCAAACGCGTCTTTGCGTTCCCCCTCTATTAGTATGCGGTAGCCCCAGCCAAAAAATCAACCCGCAACCTCGTGCTTGACCACAAAAAGGCGCAGTCATTGAGTCACCCACTGTCCTAGTAAACTGTAGTATAGCAGTGCAATTTAGCCGTGTGCAGCGAGTCGCTGAAAACAATGCTAGCTCTATTCATTCAAAGCATAGCTGCAGAGACTACGAGAGATTACATTTCGTCCATCCACGTGATGAAAAGGGAAATAACACCAACACTGTCGCACAGTAGATGCTGAACCAGCTTTGGCCTCACGACAAACACATAACATTGAAAAAATTAAACGAACAGTACTGTATAACACATGTCTTTTTTCTCTGTCTCTATATTTTCGTGCGAACAGGAATATTAAAATGGGCAAGTCGTAGATTGTGCATATCTGTAAATTCAGTTAGATTACTTGATGAGAAGAAGATACTTCTAATAAAATTTGTGTTTGCACTGATGCACACAATAAAAAGCGTCAGCACTCTGTATGATATGAAAATGAAATGCCACTTATCATCGCTGTGTTCATCAACCATGCTGACATGTTAGCGGAAACACCAACGCATTTAATTACAGAGCTCGAGGACGTATTTCCCAAAACCAGTGCCAAACATAGGATTTAGTCTAATGAATGCGGCTTCACTGCTGCTCGACACCACTTCCGCAATAGAGACCTTTGCCCAAAAGTGAATGTTCAACGAAATGTATGGAATGTTTACCATAACTTTAAATACTGAAGATTGAAGATCTGTGATTTAACAGAACTGACATTTGGGCGAGTTGGTGAAGAGTGAGCGAAAGCAAGGAGAGGAAAGGGGGGGGGGGAAGAAACGTCAGCTGTAGACGAACGTCCTGTTTGCTACCCTACAGTGGCGTTAAGAGAAAGGGTAAATATATAGAGGAAATAAGCAGTACAGTGCAGGAAGAAAAACTATAAAGAACGAAATGACTTTACGAACATTAGGACTAGTCAGCGCCTGTCTCCTACGCTGTACTGAAAAAAAAAACCTATTGCCCCGGTGACGAATGTCCATAATTCTATGGATAGTCATACAGGATAAGGCATACAAAAACATTCCGGCAGAACCCACCTTAAGTTGAATGTCGATGTTAGAGCAATTAGTATTCAAGCAATGCATCGACACACCGTTTGGCAAACGCCGAGACGCGTCATGTTTCGGGTACGTATGTAGCTGGGCCGGTCTCTCGGTCCCGGTCACTCGCCTCCAGGTTCACGCGCGTTTACAGCGGGCAGCAACCTTAACATCTCCATACCTTCAAACATTGCGTTTGACTGTATCGACCGAGAAATATGCATTGTTTGCATTCACACGTAAAGATATGACGCCATACCCAATCTCCATTAGTAGACTCACTATCACCTATGCAGAGACCCAACGATTCTTGGGTGTTATAGTCGACCGAAATCTTTCCTAGAACACTCATTGCAGGTATCTGAAGAAAAAAAATGTCGTCGATTGCCCAGGTATGGAGATTCATGTCCGGGAAAACACGGGGCACATCTGTACACTCCATGCTTCAGTTATACAGAGTTATATTTCTAGGATATCTACGATACAGCTTTCCAGTGTTGCCCACTACGTGCAGGTCAAATTCTCGCTCATTGGAGAGCTTACAAGGCGAAGCAATGCGCACGTGTTTAGAACTTCCTCGCTGTACGTCAACACCTGCAAAAATCGTGCTCGCCGAAAATCATCCCATCCAAACATACGTTGCTGTGGATTGTATCAGGACGCATATCCGTCATCTTTCCCGCGTGCTCCCCGACCAAGTCGGAACTTCTTGTTCTTCACCCCCCCAAGAGTCGCACAGACCCAACTCCAAACCCCAGCATTCGTATCCACATGAAGACGTATTCCATTCCAGAGGTCACACAGCTACGAGTGCTTGGCATGGTCATGCAGAACAACGGCAGACATACGGCGACCTTGAACAAACTCACCACCACAGTACACCACACTATGCGCCTGATTAAGCGGATAGCCAATAGACAAAATGGGATGAGAGAGCATGACTTGAGAAAGTTAGTGCAGGCTTTTGTCATAAGCAGAGTACTATACTCGCTCCCATACCTACATCTCAACCGGACGGAAACGGAAAAAGTGGATGCCCTTATACGTCAAGCGTATAAGACTGCACTTAACCTCCCCAGGCACACGCCAAACGAGCGCCTCCTTCGCATGGGGGTACATAACACATTTGATGAGCTCACGGAAGCCCATCGCACAGCCCAAATTGAGAGGCTGTCCTCTACCACCACAGGTCGTCACATCCTGGACAAACTAGGACTAATCCCGACTTCCAAGGCCCATCAGACATGTCCTTTACCATCGGACATACAAAACTACATCACTATTCTCCCCCTGCCTAAAAACATGCACCCCGTGCATCACGAGGAACGCAGGCAGACCAGGGCAAAAGCCCTCTACAAACAACACGAACACGACCACCTCACTGTGTGTGTCGACGCCGCTAGTTACCCACAGAAACCAGCCTATGCCGTAAGTGCAGTGTCCCATCAACTTGGTTACATCACAGCTGCCACAATACACGCGCGCACGTCCATAGAGGCGGAGGAGGCTGCCATAGCGCTGGCCATCTCAACCACCGCTGCCGAGGTTATCCTTAGTGATTCCAAAACTGCAATCCGCAACTACTCGAAAGGCCGAGTTCATGAACCAGCCCTGAAAATTCTCAATCATCAGACCCCCCTCAGACCAATTAAGCTCATCTGGGTGCCCGCGCACGCAGGCCATCCAGGCAATGAGATGGCCCATTCTATCGCTCGAGTAGCCGTCAACCGAGCCACGCCGTCCGATGACCTGGATAACGCCAGAGACCGATTGGTCGAATATCACGAGATCACCCTCCACTACCGCGAAACGCGGTTGAGATACCCTCCCCCAGATAAATCTTTAACAAAATTCCAACAAAGTACCTGGCGCCAGCTTCAGGCACAAACTTTTCTTTCTCCAGCCTTCTCGCCCTGGTTCATCCAGGCCTATATAAAGAGGAATGTACGCTCTGCGGCGCACCTAGAGCTAACTTCCATCACATTATGTTCTTATGCCCTGAGCTCCAGCCACCCTCTGAGTGGCAACTCACCGACGTCGAGGGATGGGAGACCGCGGTGTCTAGCTCCAACCCAGCCGACCAAATACGGCTGGTGGACTGGGCTCTGAGGGTCGCCGAGGGCCACAAACTCCCGGACACCCTACGCGCTCCTGAGCCCCCTCACAAGTAATATTGTAAAAAGGCTCAAGCAATAAATGTTTACCACCACCACCACCTTCCCGCGTCCCTGATTCTCACTTGGCGTTCTTGACATTGCAGAGACCGCGTGCAACGTTTTCTGAAGCTATAATCACCCATACAGATTGTCTTCCATTAGGATACGTACCAGCAGCAAGGGCTTCATTACCCTTGTGGTATGCCCAACAGCCTCAGGTGCGCCTTAGTATTACGGGTGTAAATAAGGCCAATCATCCAACACTAGCTATCAAACAGATGAGGCTGCTATTAATCAATGAGACATACGGGGACCGAATACACATCTCCACTGATAGTTCGGTCTCACCTACCAGCTCTTCAGGTGCCATTGTCATTCTGCCTACGAAAACTACACTTAAATTCAAACTCACACATGGCAACATCAACGGCGGCAGAGCTTGCTGCCCTGCGTGCCACCGTTTGTACCTCCTGCAAAAGGCACCTCTAAAATAGGCTATCTATTGCGACTCTAAGGCAGCGCTTCAGAGTCTGCATTTTGCCCTATATTACAGGGCTCATAAACAGCTGACAGGAAATAAGAGCGGACCACCATCAAGCTATCGCTAAGGGGCATGAAACTATATTTCAGTGGCTTCCTGGATACACTGGCATTGCTGGGAATGCCCTCGCCGACAAAGCTGTCCGGTCTACACATCTGGAAGCCCGACCAATTCCAATGCCCTTATCCAGAACCGACGCTGTAAGAAAGATTCATATTGTAACTAAAGCTGTGACACAGAAATACTGGTCTTCTGCCTACTTCCCGAAGTGTCATCTTCATAGTCATGATCCATGCATAATGCTACAAGTGTCATAAAACACTTCCCGCTGTGAGGCGACAGTATTGTGCCGCTTCTGGCTCAGCGTGGCACTTACAAAGGCCTACTCGTTCCGCCTTTAAATGAGCGATACACAAACGTGCAACTCTTGTGGAACTACATATAGAAACGGTTCAACATATCTTATGTCTCTGTCCCCAGTACGTTGACGAACGTGAAGCTCACCGGACAGCCTTGAACCGGCTGGACTTCAGACCATTTTCGTTAATGAAGATGCTTGCACCTTACTCGTCGATGGCATAGAAATCCACGAAAGCGTTGTTCCAGTGTCTCAAGTCGACAAGGCTTGGCGATCGTGTGTAGACTCAGTGCAAACCTTTGAAAGTGCGCGAAACTGTGCTCTCTCCATCACCTCCCCCCTCCCTCTCTCTTCATCCCTGTACCCCTTCCTCCAGAGCACAACAGCAAACCGGACGCGCATCTTGCTAACCTCCCTGCCTTTCCTCGCTTCTATTTGTCTCTCTCTTCTACGACGCTGTGCCATCTAGCACCGTCTAGTCTGTCTATCGTAACTTACCATATTTCAGTGCGCTAGTACATTTCTTGGACTTTACATATATATAATAGGAGCGTTGTTCAAGGTAGATAGTTGTCTAACTTACTCTAAAATTGAAAGGTTCAGGCCAAAAGACTAATGCTCTCGGCCTTTCTATTTTATACTGTCGACAGCTTAGTGCATGGCACCATCAGGCGGCCGAGATCTGCTGTGTACATAACCGAGTATTCTTCCACGCATTGTGGTTATCGTAATATGTGCAGCAAGTGAAGCGAGACCCCGCACCGGACCAGTTGGTATGTCATCGCTAGTAAACTTCACGCGAAGGGAACAAAATAGGCACGTAAGACGGAAACTGGCAAGCACTAACTTCCAAGAAAAAAAGAATTTAATGATTAGTACTAGGAGTGTCAATGTAGAAAAAAGTGTATGTGTGAGAAGTGTAGGTGGTCACCAGCTGACGGTAGTCTGCTACGGACCACCGACCACTATATTGCAAAGTGTTGTATTTTGCAAAAGAGTGAACGTGGTTCAAATTATGGATCCGGGACCTCAAACAGGTGCAACGTGATGCTAACCCATTTCCTTCGCATTTACCTCTAAATCGCCACTATTTTTTTTTATTAAACCATCCTCAATTAAACCAACGCTCAGCAGTATATGACAGATGAGCCGTGCATTTCGTCAATTAACCGCAGCTTTTATACTATTAGGCAGGTGTAGGCCTACGTTAGAATTACGATGAAACACCCTCTGTCGGGGATGGAAGCTTGACCGTCGTTCACAAGACAGCGCTCATATTTAAACAAAATTTCTCATTCTATTCCCTTTAATTTGACCTTGTGACTGATATTTTTTTATAAGCACTATAAAGTCATGGACTTTTGTCAGTGTATATGCAGGCTCAGTAACTTCAAAGATGTCTCTATCTTTCGCGCTTAAGCAGTACCCACGTCGTATAGTTACTTTTATTTCTCCTTAGAGAGTTGTGAGTCTCTACGCTAAGATTCTCGTGGAATTTAGAGAGGCGAAAGTTCTCGCTCCATCGTGCAAACATGCAAAGTAAAACGGTGACACTTTTGCAACTACTTCCGCAACTGAACGCTAAAGTGAAAATCACTGTCTGGCCAGAGAGATGTCGAGGCTTTACAAGGGCTTCCACCGATCAATAGCGTGCATCCTACATCCGCCTCTTTCCGACTAGCCAGCTCGAGTGCCTCAGCTGAAGAGAGAGTTCGCACCGGCCGCCTGGGCCCCCTTGTCCTGACCAGAATCCCTCTCGTTGTACCCCGATTTGCGCCGTGCTACTGAATTGATTACCACGCATTCTCGCTTGCCTGCGTATCGAATGTAAGGCGCACTCGTCCGCTCTGAGAGGCGAATCGCAATAAGCTAAAACGATGAAGAAACTCTGCTTTTACGTAAATAGGGGATTGAGATTTCGCCTTTGGAACAAGCAAAACAGCAACTCAGTTTTCAAGAGCGCCGCACATACGTAAAATGTGGGCCGGTGTCCCGTCTGTGGTGTTTGGCGTTTTCTCGTGCTTCCAGTGCTTATGTTTTTCCGTAAACATAAGGCAAATACCGGTATTAAAGGCTGTGTCTACTGCTCAAAACGTGTTCTTCGATTGTTTTGAGTAGGAACAATCGTGTGTCACTTTCGTGGAAGCGGCCACGGGCTTATTATGTAGACGTACAGTTATATATATATTCAATTTGAATCCCAAAGCTACAAAAAATGACATGTCGCGTCATTTGACGGTGAACAGTCCGGGCCCGAAGCCCAATTACTGTCGTCAACGGCAAATATCATTTGCGGAATCGTACGCGCCAGGTTGTTCCAATCTCTGGACCGTACGTCTTTTTCCGTTGTGTTCGGTTCTTTTAAATATTCGTCGCTTCGTTGAGTTTGACGTGAAGAGTATGTCGTTTATTGTATTTCTCTGTGTTATGCAGCAAGAAATAAACGAAGAAATGATAATGTCAAGGTAAAGAAATAATTTTTCTTTTACGCATCCAATGAAGTTGTGGCACTTTCTTACTTTAAGTCCGTTATCTGTTAAATGGAGATAAACGACAAACATTCTTTGCACCTGAACAGACACATAAATTTCTCAGCACTGCTCCTAGACAAATAAGGAGCAAAATGGACAGAAACGTCGGAACTCTCGGAGACTGATATTTACGTCATTTATTTGATGCACCTTAGGAGGCCTCAAGGACACGCATACTCACTATGTGAACAAAAGAGAAGCAGGACAGTGCCTTCGATGTTTTAACCATCCAGTTGAGACTCAATCCAGTTGAGACTCAATCCATAACCACTCGGCTGGGATAGCCCGTAGACCCGAGGGATACGCTACCTGAAACCCGTGTTCAATATGAGATTGCCCACGCTCAGGTGCAGCTGAAGACGCGGTCCTGCTGCTATGAGGCTGTCTATATACAGTAGACTGACTTCATTAGTGCTCTAGTATTCTACGTGTACCTCCCTTTGGCTGAATAAACACGGTACTCATACAATAATATCACCAACACGAAAGAGTTGCACCCAATTTCATGTTATTACATCCAAAGCCACCTGAACACGTGCAAGAAAAATAAGAAAAATAAACAAACGAGGGTTAGTGAACCGAGTTATCACACCAGAAAAAGCAGGCATTTACAGGGAATACACGAGTTCGTTGATGATTTTTCGTCTTCACTGCAACTCGGACGGAGTTGGTTGCCCCGTTTCCTGCATCTTTTTCTGTCAGCTTGAATATTGCAGCCGCGTTTTTTTTTGTTGATTTTTTGTTATTATTTTCATCATTCTTGTATGAAGCCTATGAAGCACCTCTGGCACGAAGCAAGTCCCTTCTTTCAGGTTTTTCTTAGCAGCCGCTCAAACGGTTAGGGTAAAGAAAAGTTATGCGGAGACAAATATTGAAGCCGCGCGTCATTATGATAGCATTTTTCTTCTGAGCTACTGTGGTTTGCAAATGTCACTCTCAGCAGCATGAAGGAACTCATGAGAAAGTACAGACACTCACACAGTGTTGAAACGGAAGCATGCTCGCTAACTTTTCTGCAAATGTGCATTTGTGTGTTTGGTTCTTTCATCCATCCAGTTGATTCGGGCTACACAGAGTAATTCAACTTTGACTCATGCAGCCTTCTGTCTCATATATAGGGTGCACATCCTTACTCCATGAGCCTTGCAGATTTTATAAGATTGATGAAGGCAGTATCAGCAGTGTAGTAACTGAGTTGTTCACTGTCTTTTATGTTTCTGGGTCAATGTACAACACTAAATTAAACAATTATATTTTGTTCCAGGACATAGCATACGTACACCACTTGGCATCTAACGCTTGACATGTGACAGTATGTCAGTGGCTTCTAAGACATCGCGGTATTATGTGTAATGAAAAGGCGGATGAGGCAGCCCGCAAAGGACATGATCACGTACAATTTATAAAAATGTCACCAAAAGTGAAGCTTTAGATTTGGCGAAGCAATTTGTACTCAGTGAATGGCCTAGAAGATGGCCTTCACCTTCAGGCAATTACAAGTTTTTATTAAACATCGATCTAGAACTCCAATAAAGGCTACCACAATGTCCTCTATCACCGGCTTCGACTGAACGTTGCATACACGAATAATCTTCTTTTCGGCAATGGCCAGACCACAAATCCATGTTGTGGCAACTGTGGCAAGGTAGAATCTCTAGAGCACATCTTGCTCGTTTGCTCGACTTACAGGGCGACCGACATCATTATAAGATAAACATGGAAAAGCTCGACCAAAGCCCTTGACATTGACATGGATGCTGGGTACCTGACCTTGCTCATCGAAACAGTGCAAAGCTCTGGACTTCTTGTCCTTGTATGTTGAGTCAATTGGTTTGCTGTCTAAACTATGACTCAAGCAGGTCGTCTCATCAAGACTGTTATTTAATTTTTTTCTTTTGGATTTACTGTCTACATGTGTTGCACCGGACACTTACCCTACTACTCACAACATCAGACGACCTGTATGTTTTCTTTTATATTTATTTTCATTTTTTCTACAGCCTACCTGTTTCTAGGGTCTTCTTTCTTCTCGTTCGTTCCATTCCCTTTAGAGTAGTATGTAGGCGAAAATGTGCTCTCTAAATACTCTTCATTTTCAATAAAGGGCTTTCTCTTTCTGTCTGTCTCAACGCACAGCAGAACCTAATTAAGTACCATCGCACTTTTGGGTCATAGAAAAAACACCTTGTGAGACATCGCTCTTCCTTGCGGACAATTTTAACAAGTTTTACGCCTTACGCTTACTGCTGATACTGACACCGCTATCAACTACATCGCTGATAGACTACTTGAGTCCTTTGCTTTTAACTTACTGAGGAGGACAAAGTATGCAGGGTAGTAATAAACTTCAGATCGTTAGGTAGCATTGATTCGCCTGAACTTCGGATTAGGCCAAATAACTTTGTAGCAAACATCATAGCACCAAACATGAGCAACATCTTTAAGCTGTTCTTTGAGAAGGGCATATATCCGACAACAACGAATAATTCTATGGCTTCTGTTATCTATAAAGGTGGCTGCAGAAGTACCTTGAGTAACCATGACCCGTCTTTCCTGTATTTTCTAAGGCGTTGGGAAAGGTGATACTTAACAAGAACTCAAAGCTTTTCCGAAAGCCCAACCTAATGCCAGGTTTACTTCAGTTTTACTAAGGGAAAATGCGTTCAATGAGCTCTGCTATTGAAAACAGAACCTATTTCAAGTAACATTCACGAAACAATACTAACACTGAGACTATTCTCAAACTTTATAAAGTAGTCGACTTGCTGAATCACGTGGCAGTAACGAATTCCCTAAAAAATATGGCGTTCATGGGAATTCTCTATCGCTTTTTTGTTCCTATTTCAGCTGCCGATGACAGGCATATTGCATTTATATTTACATATCCAATACATGCGTTCAATATAGTGTGACGTCTTTCAAGGCAGCCTTCTAGGTCCATTTTTTTGAGTGTATATACTGGTGACATCGTAGGTATAGCCAATGAATTAACATATTTTTGTACGCAGACAACACCAGTCATTTTTGTGATTGTCTCATTGGATTCGAGAAGCTCATAAATAGAGGTAATTCTGCCTTGAGTGCACTAGAGGCTTCATCTGGAGCAAATGAATTTCTAGCAAAAAGGATAAGGCTAACGGCGTTATTTTTCGTTCCCTCGGCCAGAAAGATCATGGTAAATCAAACACTGGTGCTAAACAATTCAGTTATTGAAGTTCTAAGTAGCATTAAACCTCTTGGTGTAATTATTGATGAGTACACGAGGCGCACCGATCACATCTGGTACATTGCTTCAAAGCTGTTACGCGCTGTAGGTTTTTCGTCATATTGCCGCTGTGAATTTCCACCTAATTAGGCTTAAGCTCATCACGCACTTGCGACTTTTCTATGTGATCTGAATTACTGTCACCTGGAATGGGCAACCACATAAAAAATTGCCAGTCACTTTAGCATCCGCCAAAAAATGTGAATGCGAAAGCATGCGTGCTCAGATACATTCATTAAATTACTTGACAAGCTCATTCGAATACGTTGTTCCTTCTTATTACATCTTTCCTCCTACCAAAGGTCGAGCGTTTGAGCGCCTTAATTGACGCTAACTTACTTAACTGTGCCTTAATTAACTTCGCCCTAATTACCACCAACGGTCGTGGATTCCACTCGCTTAATTAACCTTATAATTATTAATAGTGCCTTAATTTTATTTCGCTTTTAGCAGCAAACGTCGTCATTTAGACTTCCGCATAAGCTCGAGGGTTCGCCTCCCGCCGAAAGTCGTAAGTTGGAGTGCTTGAATTAACTCCATCTTAATTAACTTTGCCTTCTTTTTGCATGATTAGCAGCATTGGAGCGAGCTGTGGAAGAAGACGGCGGCGAAAGCTCGAGCAGTGGAATGAGCGCTTGTCTACACGAGGCGAGCTCACTTGACACTCGGTACCACACGCTGCGTTTTCCAGATCATTGGGGGTATGAGTCACTTAATGCTTGGGCCCAGTAATGAACATTATTATGCTTCTAGTTCTGAAAAAAAAAAACAGTTACACTTATAGCTAAAGTGAGTTACAAAACTCAGAGATGCAGCCTTTTTGTCAAACACAACGTTCTCCATGTGAAAATTCTTTTTAATAAAGATTATTATATTCGCTCAGATTTTATCTGCTAGGTGCCTCTGAACATCTTAAGGCTGTCTCTAAAATTACACGCATACATCAATGCATTTCTACGAGACAAACAAATAAATGGGTAATTCCGCGTCTGGCAATCGAAGCACGGTAAAGAGAGTCTACACTAGTTATTCCCTATAACGTTAAAATAAGCATGACGCTTTTCATGGTGTTTACACTCCGCTTTCCGCTTTCTTTAGGCTATATTTTATTAAACGTGTCAAATAATACTGTTTCCTAATACATACTTTGTTTGCGATCTTCTTTTGTCCAATCATGCTGTAACTTTTCAATTCTCCTGTATTATCATATCACATCTCGTGTCTTCTTGAAATGGTATTTTGCCATTGCCTGCTGGCATAAATTGTGTCTGTGTGTCGCACGTGTATAATACATGCCTGTAGTTCTCTGGGTGCCGCATGTCCTCAAGCTACTTATTTTGTAGCTTTTTGACAAGGGTCAGTTTCCTAATCGACTGTGGCCAATAAAGCACCCATTCATTCATACAAAGTTCTTTCTGGTACCCATCTCTCGTCATGGTGGTGTTAAAATTTTGCAAACCGCGCCCCATTTCTGATTTATTTCCATTGTTTTGTTTGTTTTTGCACCTCCACCTGGTACCTGCTCAGCCCTTTGTCTACGCCGCTGTTTTAAAGCCAGGTGGGTGTTGTGGACGTTACGTCACGTGGACAAGTTTCTTACTGATCATACAAATAGCTAAATCCTTAAAGCTATCCTTTAGCTGTGACACTCGTTCTGACCATTGTCTGGCACGAGAGTTGTCCTCGATATTATAATTAGGCATGCAGGTTCCGTGGTTATTTGCTCTATGTGCAAGACATCATAATCTCTTGTTCAAGCGGTACCAAAAAGAAAAAAAGGAAGAGAAATGACAAAAATATTGAAGTAAGGCTGTGACCCCTCGAAGCTTACATTCAGCCGCTGGGGCTACATTTTACATTCGTCCCATGTCACTGGCGTGTCAGAATAATAGCAATGCATATACAGTGCTGCAGGCCAGAAACTAGGGCTCAAACGTTTCGTTCAGCAGGAACTGCCAACATTGCTATTCCCAGCAAACATCAACTGCTCTCGTTAAATCCACACTTTCATGAACTGAAGCAGCAGCATAGAAGCACACAGATCTTCGTAATTGATTAGCCAGGTTCCTCGTTGTTTAGGTGATTCTCGCTAATAAAACTTGAATACAGCTATCACCGCGTACTTCCTTATACGCTTTGGTACTCAAAACAAGGAACGCTGATGATAGTCAGTAATACAACTTCGGAATGAACCTGGACAAAGTGAAACGAAGACAGGAGTCCATATTTCAGCTTTCCGTCCTTTTCCGTGTGTTTGCTTCTATTTGCGATCGTCTGAAATTTCTCGTTTTCGTTACTCCCACAGGATCGCATCTCTGACATTGACTCATTGATTATTTCTGTGTTTTTTAAGGCTCTGGCATTCATTGTCTTGCCAGTATTCGCCAAAGCATGCTTACTGCTTATATTAGAGCCACTTTAGTCACTAAACAACTATGTTTTCCTGCCTATTAGTACAATAAAAAATGTTTATCAGTGTAGACCCTTGTATGAAAGCAATAACATGTCCTCAACGTAGCATATTATGCAAGATTTCTGCATATATCTCTTTGTTGCATTAATACATACGGTTCCCGTACGCAGTGTCGCTACAAAGTGTCATTCACTTCACCAATTTATTCACTCAGTTCATTTTGAAGTTATTGTTCGTCGTTCTTCAACAGCAGCGCGTATACTGCCAGCAATCTGCAGGAAAACAATGACAACACTGCAACATTTCGAAATGCCATGACAATGTATTCTCCACGCAATCCGCTATCTAGTAGCAGCCACTTTAATTGCAGTAGCAACTTCAAATAAGGCTACTAAGCCTATATTATCCAAAAGAGAGCCACGTCATCTATAAGGTCATCGGTGATACCCACGTAATTGTGGTAGCTAGAAACCGGGATCCTGAAAATATGCTGGTGCCATGAATTGTACAAGTGGAAATGGATTTTTAAGCCTCAACTCAATCGTTGTAACACTAAAGCCACTGCTCATTGTAAAACGAGTGAGCGCTTGTCTTGGGCATAGCCTTCATCATTGCTCTTGTACGCTTCTTAAGCCGGATGGGCAAATCAAGGCAATGCTTGCACAGTTGATTCGTTCCTTGCGAATGCTGCTCATCGGAGTTAAGACGCCCGTTGCCAAGGCTGCGGTGCAAATTCTCGACGCACTAGAACCAGTGCTTGCTGCTGTATAAAAGCTAGTAAACGCCATGGCATCATCAATTTCAAGGTTGTCACTACAGGAAAGGATAAGCGGTTCCGTAATATTCCAGTGGAACGCACGAGGTCTACGGGGTCGCCTGGGAGATTTTAAACAGAGAGTGCTCAAGCATCGGTCTCCAGTTATTGTAATATGCGAGCCGAATATGACATCACCATTTAGACTCTCTGAATATGAACGATTCGCGTCTGGGACAAGTGGAAATACTAGCAAAGTTTTACTATGTGTGCGGTGTGACCTCACGTATTCGCTAAACCAAGTTCCGGTGCATAGCAGCAACGAGTACGTCTCTATAACACTGAAGCTAAAGCGCCGGATAATCTCGATCATCGGTGGCTATATTTCTTCCAGGGGAAGATTTGACTCTGGACACCTGAAACTTGTTCTTGACTCTTGCCAAGGACCTCATATTATTGTAGGTGATTTCAACGCGCACCACCATCTTTGGGGTAGTAGGATCACAAATCTTCGAGGAAGACAACTTCTTAACTTCACAAGCAGCAATGATCATGACATCCTGAACGATGGCTCACCAACATTTCTTCGTGGCACAACGTACAGCAGCTGCCTCGATTAACCTATCGCTTCACGATGCTTTTCGTCTTCTGCTGCCTGGTGCACAGATGCTGAAACGTATGGCAGTGATCACCTACCTACTTATGTACAACTGAGATAGTTTACAAGACTTCCAAGTTCTCATACGCGGCGCACTGACTGGGATGCTTTTCAGAACAAGCTAGAAGAATCCTGCAACTGTGTAATTTCACCGAAAGAGATTGAAGAGTGCATTAGAGCAGCAATGCACGCAACAACACGCATCATCGAAGCATCAAATTCAAAAACATCCGTTGACATTATGTATGAAGAGCTGCGGGCAGTCCGACGTCCCGCCGAGAGGAAATACAGGCGAACTAAATTGATATCAGACTTGAGGATGGCACGCAGTGTGCAAAAGAAAATTCAAAGATACTTAGACAAGCTCGACAGACAACGTTGGAGGTCCTTTTGCACCAGCCTGGACCCGCGAAAACCGTTGTCCACAATATGGCATGTTGTACGAGCACTACCATCTCCTCCACAACAGCTACGTCCCTTCCGAGCTTTGGCTATCATGCAGACGTGCAGTGAGAAGGAAATCGCGGAAGATTTCTGCATACACTTCTCTGGATCTACAACATAGATAGCTTCAGTGCTCAGGTGTGCTCCTCCAACAATGGACGATCGTCTCGACATCCCATTCACGCTGCAAGAGCTACGTGCAGCGATTTCCTCTTCAAGACACTCAAGTGCGCCTGGTCCTGATGGCATTACCTATTCTACCTTGCGCCATCTAGGCCCTCGAGCGACTGAAGAGCTCCTAGCTTTATACAATCTCTCTTGGTCCTCGGGAACTGTGCCTGCACACTTGAAGACAAGCAAAATCGTGGCATTATTGAAACCAGGCAAGACACGCCATGCTATGCTTTCCCAGAGACCTGTGGCGCTTGCCAGTTGCATAGGTAAAACCATGGAACACATGGTTTTGACGCGCCTGGAGTGGTTTTTGGAGAAACGTAATATCTATCCAGACGCAATGACAGGTTTCCGAAAGGGTAGGTCGTCAGTCGACAGCGTCATTGACCTAGTAACAACTGTGGAACATCAGAAACGTCGCCGTCGATTAACGGCTGCTGCTTTTCTAGATATCAAGGGAGCTTTTGACAACGTTCTACATGATGCAATTTTAAATGCCCTAGAAGAATGTGGCGTCGGGGGACGTATGCATCAATGGATAGCCAGCTATCTTCAAGAGAGAACGATATTCATGACAACTCCAGGCGGTGAAACAAAGAACCACCCCGTCTATCGTGGAGTGCCTCAAGGAGGTGTATTGAGCCCGACCTTATTTAATATCGTTCTCATTGGACTGGTCAAAGAACATGCAGGCACAGTCTCGGTCTCTGTGTACGCAGACGACATCTGTATATGGACCACGAGCTTAACGAGCTTGCAAGTGCAAACGAAGCTGCAGCGCGCGGTGTCGATAACGTCGACATACCTAAACAGTCGCGGACTGCAGCTCTCACCGGAAAAAAGTGTGTCCATGGAATTTACACGGAAGTCAATGGCCTGCTACCCCGTTATGATTGATGGGAAGATTATACCTTCAGTAACCCACTACAAGTTTCTCGGAGTCTTCATCGACCGAGACTTATCTTGGTCGAAGCACCTCTCTGGATTAAGAAAAAAGCTAGACAGCTTTACTCAGATCATTCGACATATGTCTGGAAAATAATGGGGCCCATCCAAGTCATCTCTTCTGCAGCTCTACCAGGCACTTTTTATTGGCTACTTCCGCTACAGTGCGCCTGTACATTCTCGGTTTTGTACAACTGCTGTACGCACACTTGAAAGTGCTCAGGCTCGCGCACTGAGAATTTGCCTTGGACTACCACGATGTGCGTCTACTTGGGGCACGATTGCAGAGGCACGTGCGTGCCTAGCTCGAGTTTATCTGCAACATGAGCCATTGCGAGTGCATCTAAGGCTACTGACCAGACACAGGAATCATCCACTCACGAACGTCATAAGCGTACGGTCTGTGTCTGCCTACTCAGAAGCCGTGTTGTCGCAGCAAGACTTATTGCCGTCGGACTTCCAACCGTATGACATACCCCAAGTTCCACTCTGGACTATGGCAAAGCCAACGGTGAGACTCTCAATCCCTGGAATAACGAAGAAGTCGAAGATGCCGCTTGCTGGGCTCAAGCATTTCGCGCTATCATACATTGCTTACATGTATGGATATTACGAACATGTTTTTACAGATGGTTCTGTGACACAGACCTCTTCCGCGGCGGCCTACACGGTGTCAGGAATGGGGATCGCACAACGATTCAAGATAGGACACAGGACGTCGTCTACAGCAGCTGAGTTGACCGGAGTTCGAGAAGCAGTTCGCTGCATACTGCAACAGAGTCTCGAGAAGTGGACATTGTTCTGTGACTCAAAACCAGCACTGCAACTCATCAGCAATTATATGAGTGACAGAACCGCATATAGTCCTCTGGTTCATGACATCATATCTCTACTTGCTGAGGCGTCTCACTCCGGGCATACCATCGTGCTGCAGTGGATTCCCGGCCATTGTGGAATAGCTGGAAACGAACAGGCTGACGCGGAAGCAAAAAAGGCGCACACTGACGGAACTATTATAAAAATCAATTTTTCACGGTATGAAATTAACGCCTTGCTCCATACCTCCCTTAAAACTTCTACGGCACGACATTGGGACAACCCCGAACATCGACAAGAGCGCCTTCATAGACTTGACGCTGGATTACAATTCCGGCTTCCACTTCGGTTGCGGAGAAGCCAGGAAACACTCATTCATCGATTACGGCTGGGTGTGGCATACACCCACCGATACCTTCACAAGATTGGACAAGCACGGGACCCTGAATGTAGCGTCTGTCACACTCTCGAGACAATAGCTCACGTACTTTGTGTGTGCCTTCAATATGCGGCCGAACGAAGAACACTCAAATCTACAGTTGACAGCTTGGACCCCCGCCCCTTTTCAGAAGAAAAGCTTTTGGGCGCGTGGAGGAGCGTTCACTGTGCCCAACGTGCCATAAAATCACTTTTGAACTTTTTAAGTGAGACTGGTCTAAACGATCGCCTCTAGAAGCTGTGAGACGTGCAGTCAGTATGAAATGTGTTTGCGCAAGAACTTTTTGGTACAATATTACTTTTTGTATGGACAAGATTATTCTTACGTGCATTGCGTCTACAGTGCGCATCCGCATATAGGACAACGTTCATATAGTATCTCATTGTACTATAACATAATCACCCGCCACCTACCTTTCCCTGGGTATGGACAAGATTACTCTTACGTGCATTGCGTCTACAGTGCGCATCCGCATATTGGACAACGTGTACATAGTATCTCATTGTACCATAACATAATCACCCGCCACCTACCTTTCCCTGTATTTCCCACTTCCCCTTTCCCCAGTGAGGAGTAGCAGGCTAGAGACACGCTCTCCAGGCCGACCTCTCCTCCTTTCTGTTCATTAAAATCTACTCCTCCTCCTCCTTAAGCCGGATTGTAATCGTCTAATGGTACAGTCTTGAGTAGAAGCGCATAATTTAATGGTTCTCGTAGATAGTCAAAAAACGGCTTATACCTGCTTAGCAAGCGTGTTCTTTTTTTTTATAGAAGTGAATGTTAGGAGAGGTTGGCGCCTTTATGTTGGCACCGGCTACTTCTTGTCACTTGGCAAACGAAGCCAATTTGCGTAAAAAGGAAGCATAGCGACACAAAATATAACACTCAGTTGAACACCGGATCAATAAAAAATATACATTCCGACAGTACATGAGTCGCAAAGTTCTGTGCATTAGTTTAGTCCACGTACGCATATATAAAGTCAGATGTTTTGAGCAGCCAAAACACACAACACATATAATAGACTGCAAGTACAAAACAGAATTATACATATTGCGTAAAAGTTGCGATCACCACATTAACCAATTATGAACCACGAACAACGTTTATGTAACTCATTTAACGTATTCGGATCATCTGATGCTTAATAGTTTCCCAAAATGTTGGTGTCTTCTAAAAACTTTTTCAGAGCAAGAAGTGTTCTTTTTTGAAGGCCCGCAGTTGGCCATGGGCCAAGTATCTTTTTTAGAGTGAATGGTCTTTTGTCTAATATAAACAAATTAGCTTGTAGTACCGTTCTTTGTGTATCGCATTTCATGCACTCGAGAAGAAGATGATGCACACCTTCGTCTGGATGGCCACAAGAACACTGCGGACTAGAGACACGTTTTATCCTGTACAAGAAGTGTTTCGTAAATGCAGTACCAAGACGCAGCCGGTGTACCAATGTTTCAAATTTTCTGTTGTCTCTTAGAGTTTCCGGCATTGATAAGCTTATACGAGGGTCTATAGAGTATAACTCCGAGTTTTTAGTTTGCTGGTAAGCGTGTTTACTGAAATTTCTGGAACGCTTTTAACCCCACATTAAAGGTATTAATTGTCAATAAGGCTGTAAACATTGACTCCATGTCCCGTACTGCCACAAATGAGTCAGAATTTCGAAATGTTTTGTTTGTCCTCTGGAATATTTCCGTTGTATAACATAATGAATGTAAGCAATAATATAAAATGCAAAGAATTCAAGCCAGCACGCTTTTCTAAATAACATATTACCTAAGAGTATGTTGCTCTTTATTTCTGCAAACCATTCTTTTCTACGGGGCTGCGTTTCATTACTAATGCCAGTACACGGGACCCTTCTCATGAAGCCATCAAAGAAGGCTACCGACAAGTAAGAATCGGCCTGGCCGCCTGCCACTTACTTCGCAGCCAAATGATGTTGCCTCTGGGCTCTTTTACTTCTACTAGTATTTTTCGTCAAGCTTCACTACTTCGAGGTCGTGCTTTGGGCTGGATGAGGGTCATAACGGGTGCAATTTATATTCTCTACAGAGGTATTTCCCCCTAAAAAAACTCATCCTGTGCTGCTTGCGGCTAATGCGCATAATGGACGAGGCTTTGTTCGATACCCTTGCTCCCGATCGTATATCACGTCCCATAAGTAGACGAGCAGAGGGCCCTCTAAATGCAGATCACTGTCCCTGTTCGCCCCCCAACGCTCCCTTCTTCTTTATTGACCCACGGTGTAAATCATCAACAGACACCGGTTGGATGGACAATTTGTTTCGTCTTCTGCCCCAACAAACTGTAGCTTGTGCTGCCGTACACCCATGGTGTGCAGACTGTGCTCTTGGTATTTAGCACTCAGATAGGTTTTTATTGTAATATACAAAAGTAGCCCTTTCGCCTTGCATATTTAAAATACAGGATTAGCGTACGTGATCTCCCCGTATATTTATCTCTCTCTCTCTCTCTATTCTATTCATAAAATACAAGTCAGACAGTGAAAACACGCCAGGGGAAGGAGATAAACATTCAAAGCATTGTTCCGGCTGAAAGGGCAGTCCTGTTTCATATTGCTACATATACCTCGATCCACGAACAGTCGATATTCACTATAACTAGCCGAAGCCTCAGCACCGTGTCAAAAACTTTGCTATTGCAAAGTGCCTAAATACACAAACACTGAAAGCATGAACACTAGAGCGACTTAACCACGTTCGAGAGCATGCACAGCGGCGCTGCAGGCGCCATTACGACAGTAGTCCTCGCTGAATTCCCGCTGTATCACTGTTCAAGAAACCATTGAGAGCGATGGGACGATAATGTCGTCATGAATTTTTTTTAACTTTAGGAGGAACTTGGGGTCGCTTCAACCCCTCTCCTACTGTAGAATCAATTCATTCTCAACTTGCCACGCTTTTATGTCTAAGAATAAGTTGGCTTGTCATGATACAAGCACAATCTGCTTATGTTTGATATGCATCAGACTTCAGCACTTGCTTTTCTTAAGAGCTCCCCTTGACGGTTCTTGCTTGGGACCTCCATCTGCAAACCTTCCGATCATGTATAGCGTATTGGCTACTTCAAAGAAACTATTATAGTCCTTCAATCCTTCACACCGTAGTTGTCATTCGGCCCGCTAAGTCTATTACTACCGTCATGGTTTACGGCAACAGTTGCGCAGTGAAACTTGTTAAAATTAGTCTATTGTCACCTTTCCGGTTTTTTTGTTCGCTTGCAGAGGCTCGCGTTTCGAGCTCATCAAAAAGCCCATTCACATTCAAAAACGCACGACCATGACAAATCACTTATGTACTACTTTCTCGACTAATAAGCGTACCCTTGGCAATTGGTCTTGTGGGAGTAAGGAAGATCTCGCAAATTCCGTTACCATTTCTGATTTCTGAGCAACAAGTTGGCAACTGGTTTAGCATTGTTTCGCGACAACCTGCTATAAATTCACCTAACGAAGGGCAGCATCAACGGCATCGAGTTGAATGTCACACCGGCACGAAGAGCGTCAGACGAAGAGACTTCGAGAGCAGCAGAAAAACGTTGTGACCACTGCGGCCACGTGGATTGGAATTATCGAAAATCACGTGCCGCCTGCACACCTCTTAGTTCATGGTTTCACTGTTCTGCAATGGGCACTAGCCTCAGTTCCCGCGGTCTCATAGTTTCGCTCAAAAATATAATTGCTCTAATTTTTTTAGTGTGATGTCGCGCCATGCGTCAACCAAAACCTATAATGTAAACGAATGTAATCAGCCCGTTTGTATGCTGACAACAGGCAGAAGTGCACAACTGCATTAGCACGATGCAACGGGCAAGTTTGACTGGTAGCATCAACTAGGATAACGTACAGGGAATACCCATCGATGTACACCCACCGTAAATGTGTGTGTGCATGTGTGTGTGCATGTGTGTGCGTTAAGTGGGGGCACTTTGCTGACTTTCAGAGAATCGCGAACGTAGAGGAAAATTTTAGGCGCGGACGTTTCCCCGTCAACACATCTGACATTTTAGCCACTCATCGCGACACTTCATTCATGATTGTCGCTTGTTGATATACCTTGTAACAACACTCAAACAAAGGTAAACATTCAACACATATCTGTCTCGTTGGGGGGAACTGTATTAAATACAGAGAAAGGTTCAGCTAAAATTTATTTTAAATACCCCACGTTTCGGAGACCGACCGACTTGAAAATTCACCATCAGCTTGAGGCGCGCAGACAGGCGGTCCTGAAGCTGATGGTGAAATTTGAAGCCTGCAGCGCTCCCAAAACATCGGGTTTCTAAAATAAATTTTGGTTAGAGTTTTCTTTCTCTTCAATTCAACATTCAAACAATCCTCATATTCAGATTTATTCTTCTTTCCAATGCACCAGCAGTTGCAATTAACTTGAGTATACATGTAAATTTTTTTAGTAGCTTTGTTTCCTCCCTCCTTGGTAAAGAGTCTCGATTTTCAACAAATTATTCAAATAGGTTGCTTCAGAACAAACGTACAATTACGGTTAAAATTTTGCTGCGATATTCACAAAACTTAGCTTGAAAAGCAAAAGCAAAAGAATTTCAGCATAATCACCACATTTTTAAAAACATTTTTAGCACGGTTATAGAAACCATTTTCTTTAGGGTGTATATTAGTACTTTATGTGTTTGTCCGTTAGCCACACGTGTAGAGTATGACCAAAATTCTCACTGCATGGCTATGACAATCTACACCAGTTCTCGTCGGTAGGACTTTTACTCGAGCCACTAGTTTTTTATATGGGTACATTAAATCTCCTCAGAATACTTGCATCTCGGATCGCATTCCCTATCCCCGTAAATCATGCTGCGATGACACGCTCTCATAGATTGACTCATAGTTGTTTAACCGTAGCGCACGACTATGTGATGATATGAAAGAAGTTGCAGGAAGATTTATCAGCATTCAACCAACTACGCAGCAAGTGCTGCTCACGTTATGCTACGAGGAAATTGAATGTGTATTGAAAAGAGAAGCCAAGAAAGAAATGTCGGCGAATAAGCAGAGATGACACCAAACGAGCAGCGGCAGAAAAGGAGCTTTCGCGTGGCAATTCGAAAATGTGTACGCAAAAAGAGATTCGCCAGACACAAGAAAGCGACACGTGGGGTTTGCCCGAAGAGCTGGGCCTTGTTCCTGCACCGAGCATAAATGAAGATAATGATGACAACTAACTACGTGGAAAAATTTTTTTGCTCGCCGTCATTTCAGATTTGGCCAGTGTTCCCCTTTTAAGATAATGACATAATAATCGCATACGAAACGATTTTCCGCGAATTGAGCTCAGATTGTAACAGTGGCGGTACACACGCGCAGCTACGTGTGTCAATCGCAGTTATCTTGATAGCTTTTTAATGTCGCATTTGTTTTGATTTTTTTTTTGTGGTTTACTTCTCTTTTCTCTCATTAATTAAAATTTGCTGCTTCTTTTAGTTTTGGGGTCCTGCGCTAGCGTGTTTCCTGTTGAGATAAGTAAATAATATTACGTGCTACATCAATTGACTAAATGAAAACGCTATGATCCTAAATTGATTGTAGGTGTAAGATAGTGTTCTAAATTGTGGTGCTTAAACAATACAACTCAGTGACGGCGTTGCAATGAAGCGTTTACGGGCACTGGGCCTTTACTTCCTAGCGTTTGTGATGCCATTATTTCTTTTTAAAGTTAAACACACCTGTAATTAATTATTAATTTACTTCGTTTATAGGACCGCCATGAGAAATTTGATGTGGTATCTAGTACTTTTTTATGCGGTTTTAGCCTTTACTGTTACAGTTTTGGTATCATTTTTCGGTTACACCGTCGACTACAACGCCGGTTTCCCGCGTAATGGGGCATGTAATGCATTCGCATTACAAGAAAACACGTACTACGTCAGAAGTATTTGTCCTGCAACCTATGATAAAGTTGTGCAATTTATTTTTGCTGTGTATAAGAACTGAATGCTGAGTAAAAAATACTAACACGCTTCTTTCTGCGCATGCTATAAACAAGGTACTTATCCAAAAATCCTTCTTTAATTATCCCATTATTTTAGTAATATCTATTACGATGAAATTCAAGACCAGCATTCCTGCGCATTTCCCCATTGTCATTCCTTCTAAGCACGCAGCGCTGCTAGGCAGCTAGCACTTCACATAATTTCTCCCTGACCATGCGCACTGTTTTTTTTTTCTTTTATAGTCAAAGCTACATCCACGGAAGTATTTTTCAAAACAATTAAGCGGTCTATGCACATTGAGCGAGCTGAAGTTTTCAAGAAATTCGTATGAATTGCAAAAACTTGGGTGAATATGGGGCGGGAAATCTACCCGTTCCATTATTTTAAATATCGTCGTCCATAAGCAATAACAGCAACTCATGGAATTCCCTCGCCTGCAACGTGAATCTTAACTAACAGAGATCACAGCGTATTTCAAGGCGCTATTTTTCTGCTCCATCATATCGCTGTTCCTTTTTCCTGCGGATAACTGACAGTTTAGAATAAAAAAGACACATAAATGTCTAAAGGAAATTAAACAAGGATGAGAATGCAGCCTTCGTCTTTACTTTTGATAGCGCAATCATCAGGCGAAGAACAGCGCTTTCTGTCCCTGTACTTGATAGTCAATCGCACTCCTCGGTGGACGCTTCTCACCTGTTCCTGGCCAGCAGTCAGTGTATATCTCTTGGAGTACTATGTGCAACGGCAGGGGCTTTAGTAATTGCAGAGGTACAGCAATCTTCGGGCACAGAGATTTGTGCAGATTTGCCGCCATCACCTTCGGCTGGCAACAAAGTATCTTGAGATGCGTTGTCCCGGAAAAAAACGTTTTCTCCAGCAAAAGCCTGAGTATTCTCCATGGCCGCTATCCATTCCCGAGATTTCACAGTGACGGAATTTTCTCGTGCATGTGAGCTGCCAGAAATACTTGTGAAACAATGAATATTGTGACATACGTACTACGCCCACAGCGATCACATTCAGGTTTACACGGAAGACTCTCACCAAAATGAAAGTTCAACGTTCGCATTCTACATACTCTCTATAAGAGAACACAGAATATTGCAATTATTGAACCTTACTATTGCCGCAATAGCAGAACTTTACTCCATGATGTTTTCCTTGGCCTTCATGTTCCAACAACCACACCCACTCAAACGGTGTTCCTGAGTGTTTATAATATCTATTGAACATTAGCTCTACGAACATGAACAAAAATTATGATGACCTAGTACATGAAGTACACAATATATACACAATGGCGGTGCACTTTGATCATGAAATTATATGTCAGTGTATTCCTAGCCACTGTGACATTGCAGGTAACACAGTATCTGGCAGTTTAGTCCACATGACGTACACTGAAAATGAGGCATCTCTAATAACACTTTCGCGAAGCAATGCACGCACCAGTTTATGTCAAATGTTAGTTCGAACTTCGAGAAACAATTGGTTTGAAAACGCTGGTAAAACATCTGTTCTGTGCAGGATTGCTAAAAAAATACAATTCAATATGACAGTAAGGTCAGCCATTCTGCCGAAACAATAATACGCAGATTACGTCTTGGCGCTGCATAGACAGAGGAGGCAGAGTGGATTGTGCCATGTGCCTTTGCTTGGAATCAAAAGAAGGTAACGAGCACCCCTTGTCGCAATGCAGTATCCATGCTCCACATCGAAAAAAAAAAATTTACTATATAACTTGCAGGCTCTTGTAAGAAGGTCGCTCTTTCCAGTAAAAATGAAGAAAAAAACACTAATTATAAAAGCATGAAGTTCATGCTTTAACATAATTTTTGGATGCCGCAAGGATTGCGGGTAATTAGTAGATCAGTATGCCATGCTCTGTATGAATTATGTCTTGCGGAAGTATAGCTGTGATGCAGTTTAAGGTTTCTGCGAGGAATACTCTCATCTAGATCTTGTTAAATGAAAAAAAAAAGATTGACAGTCGCTTAAGCATCCTGGCGTGATTTGAAAGCGAAAGCATTAGGACTTGCCTAGGTTATCACACTAAACAAAACTCCACCTTAATCCACCTCGCTCTGATTTGCACCAACCTTAATCCACCTTAACCTCCCTTAATCGACCTTAATCCATTTTAATCTAACTTAATCCACCTTAATCTAAATTTGGGAGTTGTTCACAGCGACTGTCCGACAGTGTGTTTGTTTACAGTGGAATTTCGCAGTGTGAGCCGTAGTAGGTCCAGCGCCGGGAACATTACGTCATCACTTGCTCCTGTGGGTTCTCTTGCCATCCCATGTTAACGTCGGGCCCTCGCTTGATTTTCCTCTTCATTGGACATACGAGTATGAGATTTTCGCCCTAATTTGATGTTTTCGTGTCAAAACTACTACTTGATTACTGAGAACGCTGTAGTAAGGAACAGCGGATTAGTTTTGACCCTCTGGGATTCTGTAACGTGCACCAAATGCACGGCACACGGGCGTTATTGTATTTCGCCCTCATCAAAATGCTGCCGCCGTACCCAGGATTTGATATTGAAACATGTGGTGGAACCTTGTATATATTGTATTCTTGACCGTGTTTTTTTTATAGCACAAGTGAACTGCAAATGACTGCCAAGTAATCCTAATTTTCATGAATTGCCGTGAAAATTGTGTGCTGTGACGTAAAATTGACTCTTTCGAAGTTGGTGCGAAAAGTGCGTCAGGGTATTCCGGCAGTTATTTCCATGTTAGCCTTTCATTGCATTTTCTTCTTTTGTGTGTCTTTGAGACAACCTGTATTTATTATGTACTGGTTGCCTAAAAGGTGAATAGTGGGCACCAGCTATGGTACCAACCATTTCTACACGCACAATTAATTTTGAAAACATGGGACCACTTCGATTTAAACGTGCCAGTGTGCTAGAAGCTTTAATTGCGGCTTGGCGCTTTTGTTAGCGCAATTAAAGTATATTTCTGAAAGTTCAATCAGTTGCAAACAACAGAGTGAAGAAACGTGCATTGTTTCTATACGATTGCACCAGATGCCGCTGTCATATGAATAAGGACGCTGCTTTCCTGTGACGGCTGTTAGCATGAAACCCGCACACATTGACGCAAGCCCCCCATCCCGCGTTTTGATCTGTTTTTTTTTTCGGTACACTTATCTGGTCACTTGCACAAGTTTGAGACACGGAAGGGTTTGTACATATTATTCGCCGCCTACTGCGTCGCAGTTCAACAGCACGGTTCATATGAATGCCAAAAGGCATCACATCTGTCTAAATTGTGTTGAATGGAAATTAAGCTCCTTGTTTTAATCTGTTTTTTCCTTCTGTTTTGCAGGTAAGCATGTTGATCTATTCGTACAAGTCTCAGTCTGACTACCATCGGTGAGTGACGTCAACGAGCTTCATGATACTGAATCTTTCGTCACTGCCTTTTGCGCTACTGCATCACCATGAAAACTGGCACCTGTTACTCAGAACTTCTTTGGTTGATTTCACTAAGTTTTACAGCACAAGCGGAAGCTATCAAACTGCAAGAAAAGAAAAAAATAACAATAATAATAAAAGTATCATTTCTATGACTCTCAAGTTCAAATCAGCGAATGACTACTGGTTCTCAGTAACACCCGTTTACTGTCAATATATAAGGTGGGCTCATCGCACTTTCTTTATTTTAAAAGGTACTAACTGCACTTAAAATTTGTTCAGATTCTTGGTCTCCTTTGTTAGCATGTATCGAAACCTCGGACATTTCTTTTTTTTAGATATTCTTATAGCCTCTAATCAATCGGTTAATACAACGCTCACCAACGCTCAAACCATCACTATCAATGGGACCTATCATGTATTCTGGGCGGCCTCAGCTTGTCCTTTCATTAACTTAATTATCACCACAAATGTGACACACGTGAGAGGCCATTTGATAACCTTCTCAACCTGCTCGCACATATTGCAAACAAGTATACTTTTTATGTAAATATGTGGCCGCAGTTGTGTCTGCACAGGAGTTCCTCAGATATCTTTTTTGACTACATTAAATCGAGTAAAAACTAATTCCTTATGTCTTGTTGCACACTGTCTCACGTTATTTATTTATTGTCAACTGACCCAGCTTCAGAGTTTCAACTGTATTCTAACATAACCTTTAGAACATGCGCGCCGCTTACATCTGTTGACTATTAAATTGGTAGAGACAAAGGAGATAAAAATAACAAGCTTCTGTTTTCATTTCATTTTTATTTTTGCTTGCATATGCTTCTGTGCACCTTCCCTTCTTGCAAAAAATTTCTAACACACTGGTTTAAGAGAGAAGTGATTCTCTACTATTTGCTCTTTCTCAGGAGTGTGTAACATCTCTTCGCAATTAAAAATTCCGCAAATTTGCTTAGTGACCACGCAGTAGCAGCTTTGCTGAACTTCCCACTAATCTAAACAGCTGAACTAATCGCCATGACGTTGCACTTTTAATCATCCATGCGCCGCCACCAAAGCATCAGAAGTATGCAGTTGCAGCTTACGTATTAGAAACAACAATTCAAGGTGCCCCTGCACAAGGACAAGGACAGTGATAATGACAGCTGCATCTCGCAATCGGCTGTTTCCCTCGATGTAGGCCCGCACAATCAAAGTGGGAAGCCTCGCCAATGCTATAGAAGCATGCTGCAGCATAGAGCACTGATCGTCATTTTTTCTGCCTGCTTTCTAGTTTCTATCAAAGTACAGCCATGTATGCACTATAAGCGAAAGTAAGATACATCGGTTATAAGCGTCCTTTCGTGTCATCACCCACTTATTGTTTCTCAGAAGACTCACTTCCACGGCGCCGAGAAAAGACAGTTGCGCCAGTTCCCAGTCTGACATGAAAATGCCATCTTCAGACTGTTGCGCAACCTCTGGAAATAGCGGAGGAAATATAATGCGTTAGGAAGGAATGCAACTTCACCGGACTGTCTCCTGCCAGCGACGCTTCTTTGATTCTGCCACAAAGCAAGAGCAAGTGTTGGTACTGGAAACGCAATGTCTTGTTCACTCAGACTCTGCTATATGACAGCTCAAGAATACAAAAAGCGAAATACTCGTCCTTTAGTTTGGCGGATGTTCTTCTGCTAACCAATAGCATTGCCTCAAGTACAGTGTCTCTGATGCTTATCCCATGCTTGTTGCACTTTGTGGAACATAAAATTGAGCTTTTGAATCAATGTTCGTTAGACACAGCTGTCATCAGTGTCTCTATTCGCTGACTGTTCTTGAACTTACCGACGACGTTTCATTACGCTTTGCTTACAAAACAATTTGTTGAGATTAGAAGAATCAGAACGGTTGTCTTGCCGAATTCGCTGTAGGTGTGGTGACAGCGATATCCAGTTGCCTAAGATAATTGCATTTGAGAAATGTTGGTGATTTTGGTTCTACTGTTCCAAATTAAAGGAAAAAAATGTAAACAATGCGGGCAATATTTGGGCACTACACAATTCACGTTATACCAATGAAACATATATGTATATTTTCTTTTCAGGTACCGCAGTTCATAATGACAGTATCACATGAGTGGTGAAGAAAACATACACATATATACAATGATAGAAATTGTAAAAACATGTAGAAAACACTAAAACACAAAGCATATGTATGATAGGTGGTCAGAGGGGACACCTGGTAGCATTGAGGACTTCCTTCAAGAGTAAACAACGTTTAGTACCTGCATATCATTGCGGTATTCAGTAGTCCTAGGGAAAAAGCAGCATTTAAATGCGATAATGCAAGCGTAAAAGACAGGTAAGCTCAGCAGATTATTTTTTCATGTGGCTAGAAGCTCTGCACGCGAAAATTAAATTGGTTAGATTTGCTTCGGGACGTTTTCAATGTTGTTAATGTCGGACATTTTGTAAGGGTATTATATAGTAGCGGCATATTCAAAATAGGTCTTCGAGAGTTCCCTACATGTTATCAGTTTATATGTTACTTTTGGAGCTGCACGTAGTGTCCTGCCTAGGCAACCAAGTTTTCTCAAAGCTTTCTTGGAAGAAATTTCCATAAGTTACGACCAGGATAACCTTGAAGTAAAAGGAAGACTTAAGTACTTATACTCTGGGACGCGCTGTAGAAAAGTGGAGTTATAGGATTAATTCAAATAGGAGGGATTAGTAGGCTTTCTAAAGGACCTGAATTCTTTTTAAAGTTAATGTTGATTTGTGTTATTATTAGTTTTCGTGCGGTTTTCTGTCCCATGTCCTCTTCGGTTATACTTCGTGGAAAGGCACTATTTCTTTGGGTAATAAAGGAAGAAGCTGGTTTTGGCCTTGTGGCACACAACATGCCTTAATTCTTTGTCTGTCCGCTAAGACGCATCTGTCTACTGTACGTTCTTGCACGAAATTCGACAATATCCTCTAGTAACTCCTGTAAGCTGTCAAGTACATTCATAAATCAAGAAACGTTTGTTGATCTCTCTTAGACCTTTGTTATACACCACGCAACGTCTGCAACGCCTAAACACCATCACCCTGGGGCGCGTTGACGAGTGCTTAGGACCATGTAAAAAGTGTGGTATCAGTGAATGCCTGTGCAGAAGATTGTAAGGGAACAATCCTTCCTAGACGCCACAGAACGTAACTCAGCAAAGCAAATGACAGCATTAATTTCTAAGTATCGAAGTTGCCCACGGGAAATGCTACCGAGAGGACACACCAGAAGAGCTCGAAAAGACCCGCATATTAGGCTCGGTTCATCGAGACATGCCCCTCAGCAAAGTACCAATAAAAAAGGTACGCGTATTTCTAAGAAATATATTATTAACACGCACACGAGCAAACGAACTTACATTTCTTTATTTGATAACCTGGTAAAACAGTTCTACCGAATTCCGTAAGGTAGAGGAAGTTTCGAGAATGGGAAAAAAATGTATCGTCGCGCTACTGACGGGTCAATGAGAACGTTTTCTTTAATTACTGGGTAACCTGGTAGACCGATAGATAGATATACAGAGGAATTAATAATTTACCTTAGTATGGAGGTCTAGAATAGGGTAACTCAAGCTTAGTCCGCCCTTATTGAATAGCGGGTCCCCACGATGCATGCACTAAACGCTTAAGGGTTTCTTGGGCTAAGTTTCACACTCGGGCGTTTCTAAGCTTCGTGTTAGAAAAGAAGGTGGAACCCACGCCTAACGCCGAATCTGACCTGACTTCTCAGTAACGGTAGCGTTTGTGACAAAATCTCGATGACCACTACTGCTTTTAATCACATCACGAGATGGCAAAGATGGAACGTTAAATGGCTCGTGCATTCGGCATCCATGGTCGAGAGAAAGCTCGCATGTCCTGGCCACCCAAAGCTGACTAGACGAATTCTAGCAGCGCTTATCCCGATATCGTTTTTTTTTTTGAGGGAGGGGGTCACGTTTAACGACACGCATATTGCTTAAAATATAAACCCACTTGACCGAGAGCAAGTTGTGACCTTTAGTCTAGAATTTGAGAGATGCAAAAACCAGTTATTGTAATAAATAATAATTCTCGCAGAAACTCCTCTGGTAGTTGTCTAAGTATACGCGTAAGCATTGTGCCACTTGCTCATCTCCACGTAGCCCTGCCTCATTGTCAATGTTATAGAACTTGATCCGACCAGTATAAACACTTATCAACCCTCATCGAAGGTTCGCTTATCATGTTCGATAGCGAACATAAGGGAGGTTTAACTAAGATAGAGTTCATTACGACACTCAACCGCACGAGCATTGATGTTAATGGAGATGAATTAGCGACATTTAATTAACATATGGTTAATTAAGGCACTGGAACCCTCGACCTTCGGTAGGAGCCGAACCCACAACCTTAGGTGTTAATTAAAGTGAATCAGGGTTAACTTAGCGAAGCTGTTGCAATACCACAACTACGTTTGCTGACCGGAGGTACGCAATATTCTTTGTGGCGTCGGGAGTCGCCGCGTTCTTCCCGGTGACGCTGGGTATTGCACACTTGTATTTCCCGCGCTTGTTCTACGTTGCGGCCTTCCCCGGAACGTCTTGTCGCGCAGCAGCGGCATGGTGTATTTCCTCTTGTTGGTTGTGCTCGTGAGCGTCTTGCAGTAGTTTCCCTCTTAGCGCAGAGTCGTTGAGTTGTTTCTGGCGTTTTATGTATTGACGCTGATACTCTGCATTTCGGCGTTTTCTGTTCTTTAGTAAGTGGCCGCTGTCGTCTTCGCGCCCTTAGGGTAAATGAGACAGCGCTGCGGTGACACGAACTGCTCCGGCGTGACACTTGCTCATGTCCATGTAGCCCGGTGTCGTTAACAATTTTATCGAACATGCTCCGACCCTTATGCATCATGCAGTACTTCACTGATGGTTCGTATGCTTGTTCATAGCTTGTTCTTTATTCAAACATGTGCTGTTCTGTGTGTCGTATGGTTGACTTAAATGAATGTGCCTGCTTACGGGGGTATGAAACATTGCATTCGCCTTACGTGGCATACACGTATCTCGTTGGGTAGGCACAGAAATGCTCACGCGTTTAATAAATTTATTTCTCAAGCACCCTTTACAGAATTTTCTTCGGCAGCCGTAGGGTGCTACGAGGCCGTGATGGTAACGTGATGCAATTCCGGAACTAAAAGGCGTCCTCCACTCCGGTTAACACTTTCCTTGCCATGAAGAATAAAGGCCCCTTTTCTAAAGGTTTTGTAATAAATTTTACTGACTACAGCATCATTTTTACACTAGCAGGACACACATCAATAAGAAGCGAAGAAAAGTTACTTTCCAAAAATATAAATTTCAAGAAAACCATGCATGAGCCTATCACTAATATAACTTGCGAAATGAGAATGCTGCAAAAAAAAATTGTAAGAAATGTTTACAATGTCCGTCTTAAGGCACTGTAAGAATAAGATGATAAAAATATATACAATTTACAAATTGTTTCTACTTTAATTACGGAGAGTCCGTAAAGGTTGCATTGTTCTAGCTTATGATGGACTCAAGCAAAAAACGTGTTGTGCTTGGTAAAAACTGCCTCTTTGTGGAAGTGTCCTGAAACATTGTGGAAAACGGCACACCCAGCAGAGCAGACGGCAGCAAACCACTCCCATATGCTGTATAGACCCTTAATATAAGAGAATCTCTGTGGCGTCTTGGTCAGCACAAAAGAATCGGTCAATCGGAAACTGACACAAAAAGCAGCTCGCCGACGAACCACTGACGACGGTCCGAGCTTGTTGGCGGATTCTCCATCGTCCGAAATAAAGTTTAACTATCTTATATCGTCCTCAGACTTACCGATATTGATAACATCTAGATAATCATCTGAGCATGCACCAGAACCATCATACTTGCCTCGTTTGCGTGAGAACTCTGCAAACGTAGTGCCTGCCACTTTGTCAATTACTTGGCGCGCATCACTACATGGTGATTAAAAACCGCTTCTACATGAAAAAGTAACTGAAAGATAAACAAATAATAACATATTAGAAATCGTAAGTTTGCTTCTTAAACTGCGTTTTAATTGGCGCAGCAAGTTCATAAGAGCACCAGAATCTCCCAAATTGGGCGTCGTGCTCATGGTTTGCCTGTAATCTGCATTCGATGGTCGAGGTAAGGAAAGAGCTATACCAGGAAGCACAGCGGCTGCTTTTTGGCGCACCCGAAGCTTGGTAGACCCTTTGATAAACTGCAGAGCCAATGGCTCAAGCAAAATGGCAAACGCAACGATTAGAGATTTGCCGCTTTCTTTTTTTAATTTACTACACCGGTAGCGTTATCAGCGCTGCTTTTGAGCCGCGGATTGTTTGAATAAAAGGTTTCATGAAGAAATTCTTCTTCCTCTTGTGCTCTTACAGGGTCATAAGAGAAACTATGAATCAGAGAGCTGGGAGAAGCTTAGAAATATTACCATATCCGTCAAGATGAAGCATGTGATTGTTTTCGGGGTTTAACAAATATTGGTGTGTGCACTCAGCGCCCCCTTCGGGCGTTTGCTTGCTTTTTTCTCATTGTTTGAGCCCCTATAGCCAATTTGAGTGTCCGAAGTAATCGCGACACCACTACATGACCGCAACATCGTGCAAGGTAATGGTTCGGTGTTATCCAGAGGGAAAAAAACCATCGGCACTTCGTGTCTGAGAATCACTGACGGTGAACGTGCCTGAAGGGCTTAAGCAATCATCGAACGCGTTGTCTTGGCGGGCAGCACAGTGTTCAAAGGGAAGTATAGTAAGTGGTATGTTTCTCAGATACGCTTGAACAGGCAGGATATTACGCAGGCGTCGCACGTAGAAGAAAAGCCACCCTGAGCGGTGCCATGACTTCTTATTAAATCGTAGAAAAAAGTTCGGCCATAAAATTAAAAAAAAAAGCCAATAGATCAGGACACTCA
The DNA here is from genome assembly GCF_023375885.2 of Dermacentor andersoni. Lineage (NCBI taxonomy): Eukaryota > Metazoa > Arthropoda > Arachnida > Ixodida > Ixodidae > Dermacentor > Dermacentor andersoni. The sequence goes on along the minus strand of NC_092818.1, from coordinate 97,643,381 downwards.
TCCCAAGGCGCCAGATTCTGGTGTTGCCATCAGTACTAGCTATTCGAACACATGAGGCACAGATTTAGAGAATTTCTGTGGCTACCAGCATTTGCTGATTTTACTTTGCCGAAGCAACCTAGTATGAACAGTTTTGTACTACAGGCAATGTTTGGCATCGGTACAAACAAACACACGCACAAACATGGGAGGATTGTAGTCTTCTGTACAAAAACGTTTTCGCATGTGGCAATAAGGCGCGTGAAAGTTTCTTACCGGGAACGAAAGGAACTGGTGCACCGATGTAAGTCCCAAGATTTGGCGCAATTCAATAATTGCTAACTGTGACTTCTGAAGCAGTTCCCCCCAGTTTAGCCGTCACGGCAGCGCAGTGACTATGGCGTTGCGCTACTGAGCTCGAAGTGGCCTGGCTAACTGATCCCGTCCGTGGCCACCTCATTTAGGTGGCCGGGTAATGTAAAACGATGTGTGCTTAGCTTTAAGCGTGCGTTAAAGAAGACCAGCTGTTCAAAACTACGCCTGACCCGCCTCATAGATATCGCGGTTCTGGCACGTAAAACCACAGATTTTTAACAATAATGAAATACCGCACTATATTATTAGGTCAACTATGAAAACTCTTGGTGGTCACCATCGGGATTACTGGAAATATCCATGCAATATCCAATTTTACAGCGAATCTTTTCTTTTTTACTGCCCCCCCCCCTTTTTTTTTTTCAGGTTGCCGGTTAACGTTTTGCACGACGGGCCAGTGTCGGAAGTAATGGAAACCGAGGCGGCCCGCGGCAACCATGACCATTAAATATCGATCGCCGACGCCACGTAGAACACGAACAAAATGGGGTTCAAAAGTTTACTTAGTGCGGAGGAGACTAGAGACTCGGAAGCAGCGTCAAGATGAGGCAGAGCGTCTTCGATACGCAGAGAAGCGTGGTTTAAAAAGAAATGGCTGTGGCTTAGCTAAGGTTAAGCCCAGGATGCGAAGCATACTAGAGTAGAAGTACTCCCAGATACACTCGCAGCTTCATCCTTTACCTCGGACTCTGTGGAGGAACGTTGCTGTTTAGCCGCGTACTGTGCACGTCGGTTGGCAAGCCTAACTTCTCGTTCTTCGGCCGTTTCCGTGGCTCTTTGTAACTTGCGCTTTGCGGTCTGACGAGCGGCCCTTTCCTTTCCCGCCATCGCGCTCTACAACTGGCCTCGACGAGAGCGCGCCGCTCTTTTATACAGCTGTTATGACGCCAGTGCCCTAGCGGGAGAAACGAGAGTTAAGCCGCAGCACCGGCTGTGTGACCGCAGGCGAGCGCAAGAGTTGAGCCCGGCTTGCAGCTGTTGTGACGTCAGTGCCCTAGCGGGAGGAGCGGGAGTTAGGCCGCAGTACCATCTGTGCGACCGCAGGCGAGCGCACGAGCTGAGACCCGGCTATGTAGCTACACGGCCGCAAGCGAGCGCACGAGTTGACCCTCCACTTTTGCAGCTGTTATGACGTCATATGGTAGCTACGCGGCCGCGCGCGGCGCAGCAAGGAAGAGCGTGGTTGTGCGGCTAGTATGCTTCGCATAAAAGAGAGGGAGAACACGCTGGCTCGTAATCGTGAAGGGGCGCAGCGTCGAGTGGCGGCGATTAGCGCCCGGAAGCGTGGGGAACATTCGGCCCAGAAACGCGAAGCGCCGACGTTGGCTAGGAACGCAACTGTACGCTTGCTCGTAAACGCGAAGCCGTGTCGGCGTGAGTACGCAGTGATGAGGCAGCAATGAAGCGAGGTCGCGTTATAAGTACGGAGGGAGATAACAAATGCTTCGTGCAGATGCGCAGAGATGTGGGTGCAAGGAAAGGGGTGGAAATGTGGGCGCACTAATTGTGTCATGCGATAATTATTTACCATTCTGTCTTGATTAGAAGCGCTGCAATATAATTACTAAACTCTCGTTTTTTAATTTATTTTTTAGTTTCATGCGTTATGCGAGGTTCGTAGTTGGCTTTCCGGTGTTCCAAGTGTACTATTGAATGTACCTTGTTTATATTTGTGGATAGTAAGGTGATCACTACAAGTCGTTTGTAGGCAGAGTTGCCAGCGTGCGCATAAAATGCGGCCTTTCGAATAATTTGCGCCATCTGTGCTCCCGAGCGTTATGAATATGGTATAGGAGCGGTGCAAAATTCAGCCCGCTGACCCGGTCATATTTACAAGTACTGCCAAGATGAAACTCAGCTAAAATGGGCGGACTTCTATGGCAAATATATTACACAAATTTATTTGCGTATATATTAAATACCGACTTCGTAAAATATTTCTTGACATGTTCTTTAAAGCAACTCGGGCGAGTCATATAGGGGTAACGTTATGAATAAGCGGCTTAATTTTTACAAGAATATAACAAAGAAAACGTATTTCGCTGGTAATTAGCTCCTGATTCTGCGAGGTCATGCAAATCTTCCATTTTTTTTTCTATAGCTGTTCTCGGGCAAGTGTACGGTGTAGGAGCGATATGAGTTTAGCTTCAGAAAGACCTTCCTTTGTGAGAAAAATTTTGTTCATCTTCGTCGGATGGTCAAGTTGTCGCTAAAGAAGAGCTTCGTTCCTCGCAAACACCAAATCTTTGCTTCAACTGATTTCCACAGCTTTGGAAATTGCTTTAAAAAACTGTCCTAATTTCACGCGCCAACGCGCGAGATTAGGGCAAATCTTTTCATTGTACTGGAGCCCATAAGCTGCCTGCCTGTTGGTAAGAGTCTACGAACAGCAATAATCGCCCCATGAAACGTTGAAAAACCATAGCTCTGAAATTACGACAATGTCAGACAGCGAATGAAATTCAAAAAATGAATGTATTTGTCCCAACCGGATAATATGAATTTCAGAAATTTTTTCATCTATCATGGGTAGCGATATACGGAAGGCACAGTCGGGAACGACGACGTGAAAGAAGCCGCTATATACAGCCTTCCGCAGGCTTGGCAGTTTTGTTTGACCAAAGACAAAAGAAAAAAAAATCTCTGATATTGCAAAATCTACGTACTTTATGCATCTACATTATTCTTGGAACCGACAATGAATCCTAAGCGGCAATTCGAAGTGGCATTTACAAGACTGCGTTGCCGTATTCCACCACCTAACATTACTCGCACAGATGTGGTCTGGCGGTACCCCTTTTATGCTACCTCCGCAAAGAGCCGGAATCCATCGATCACTTTTTATTATTGTGTAGGTGGTTTTCTACTCATCAAAAACATCAAAAACGATCCTTAGAAATTCCACTTCGAAATCTATAACTGTCCTTATGCAGTACTGTTATACTCCCACTTGGAGCAACGCATTATGATAAAGCTACAGGAACATTTGCCGAACCATTTATAATTTGCTCTGTTATACAAAAAGATTGCATTAATAATATTTCCGATTTTCTATGATTTACTTATTTCTCCTTGAATATTTTAAAATTCAGGAAATTGCGAAAGTAAAAACACAAATTCACAGTTATAGTAGTATTACTATCATTGTTTATAATATAAGTTGCAAATTTTTACGTCTATTCTTACTTTATGTCTTTTATTATTAGGTTCATATTACTATTCCTGTCTAGGCAAGGCTGACCACATTATTAGACACCGCATTATTTCATTTATTATCGGTTTATTTCTAATCTTCGAATATTAGTTTATTTTTATTTATTATTATTTATTTATCAACAAATTTATTTCATATTTCAATCGTCTTACCACCCTGTTCGCGGTCTATCCATGGGTTTGTGCCATCAAATCAGGCTTCATCATCATCAGCAGCAGCAGCAGCATCCTGCTTGGAGCGACAACAGTTTCAGCTACCAGGCCATGGGAAACCTGGTCACAACTGTCGGTCAGGACGGCGGCGAAGGAGGCACGAACCAGCTGCTGGCAAGCACCAGGAACGAGCCGGAGGCTCGCGGCGGCTCGTCTCTAAGCGACCGTCGGCAAGGCGACTTCTCAGCACGAAACGGTGTTCAGGCAGCGGTACGGCATGGCCGCAGAGAACCCCCGCAGGCACCGTCGCCGGTATCAGTCTCTCTGGGAAGCCGGGCGTCGCTAGTTCCACTCCACGCGTCACGCGCGTGGACGGCGGGGCAACCGGGCTCTCGGGGAGGAGGTCGCACTCAAGACCAACGTGGTCACCGGCGGTCGAACCCCATCTGGAGCTCACGCCATCAGTCGCGTGGGGCTGCCTGCGCTTCCAGAGGGCCAGCAGAACTGCAGCGAACGACGCCGGCCGCGACAGAACGGAGCCCTTCCTCGTCCCCTTCCAGCCCGTCGTCCCTCTCACCGGTGCCGGAGTATTCGGCACCCGCGTCCCCACTGGACGAACAGCGCATGCTGCCTCGGCCACACCTCGGCACCCCGGCGTCTGCACCTGAGATTCAGCGTACGCTGGTGGAACGCGTCGACGGCCCGGCTGTCCTGCCTGTGGACGCGGTCGTCAACGCGGGCCTGCCTCAGCAGAGCAGTGGTGGATTGCTCCGTGGTTCGCACGTCAAGCGATATCTGTTCTTCTCTGGCCTCTCCATGATCGTGGCCACCGGCATACTGACCGTTCTGACGTGGAGGTTGCTTCAGGAGCCGCCGGGTAGCGACGTGGAGCGAAACGCGTCGCGCATGGCGTACGAGCTGCTGCCTCGAGGCGATGCCATGAACAGTGGCAACGAAATTGACGCGAACGGCTTGTTGGTGGCTGTCAACGGCAATGCGAGCGCCTCTCACAGACAAAGCAGTCGGGCTGTTTTGACACTGAACGCCCCCAGGTGATTTAGTTTGACTGCTTTCAAGGCGGACAGCATTTTTCAGTATAGATTGGCAAAACTGATTTTAATTACCGTTTAATTTACGAAAATTTGGTTCCCTAAATAAAATAATCTTGCACATATGTATGCTAGCTTGCAAAAGACGGCGAAGTTGCATAAGCAAGTTCTTATACCTTTCGGAAGTACTGGGAGTCTGTTTGCCGGCTGACATCTAGTGCAACCGTGGCTAGCTGTTCTTATACCGGTGGCACACGGTATTACTTGATCACGATTGGGCCCGGTCAGGATCGAATTTCTTGATAGCGATCGACAATGATAGCTATTCCTTGGTCCCGCGATCCGAATTGAGCTTCGGTGAGCTCAAGTGTACCAGGTGTCTAAGTTGATGTCGTTACTGGGTCTAAAGCGCTTATCAAACTTGTATAATATTCTCCGAAAATTGTATTCTAAAACATTTTTTTCTTCAGGAAATTATAAGCGGTTGCATATATATAGAGAGCGTTCTATCTTTTTTTACGGGGCTGTATTTATGTTCTATTTTGAGCGTTTTGTTGCACACTGAGCTAGAGGACGCAGATGTCAGCCTAGGATCGCAATCAAGGAGCTCGATCGCGATGCACGAATCGTGATCATCTGCTGCCGGACCTTGCGATGTCGCAATCGAAAGTGACCATGTAGGACCAGTCGATCCGGATCGAGCTCAATTAGGTTCCGATCTGATCGCGTTCGAATGTGACCATGTGCCAACGGTATTAGGTCGGCTCCCACGGACACGGCGTTGCAGAATCGGGCCGTCAGCTTTTTAAGGTCGCGTGAGAAACAAAAATTCGGCATTACTCGTTAAATGAAACCGTGCGTGTAAGGTGGTGTCCGTTCAAATGAGATACACACAAACTTTTGTGATCATCTATCACCATGTTAAACTTATTTTTGGCTCCGACACATAATGCGTTTACTTTTTCATTTCATATCGACCACGTCGCCACACGCCGCTGCGTGAAAACACCACCTAAACAAAAACCATCGCGGAACTTCGCCTAACAGCCTCGTTGTCAAATGCAATTGCCGTGACCTATCGTTGTGCGATACTTCTTTCAACTTGAAGCGTCATTTTTTTTTATTTGTTGCAGCACGATGAACAACATCGCTCAGTCAATGAAGATGCATCACAAATAATCCAGTATCACTTTCTGCACCATGTAACAAAGCTGCAGAGCAATGCAGTTGCTGTTGTTCACTCCTATGATGTGTTGTCTTATTCGTTTAGCAAAGCACCGATATATAAAATCAGGCGCTCAGATTAACGCGCATACTTATAGACATACACGTACATCGTGTAGAAAGGCGATTTTAGTTAAGGAGTCTGCAGGCAAGCGCTGCTTACCCGGGAACCTCTGCCACGGGCTGTTAGTTCTGTAAGGTTTGACAATGAAATTTTGTGCAGTAGAACAGACTGTGTTCATTATTACGTTCCAACTCGTTGGTCAGTTTTTCTGTGCCGATGGCATCTAGTGAATTACCCGCAGTGAACGAAATTTATAACTAGCGTGATCCCAGATGTCATGGTCTGTGCTTGTACAAGCAACCGCACGCTGCACTCTTACAGGCGACGCAAAGCTCTTCCTTTTATATATCAAAAGAATATGGCTCATCGGTGACTGTATATATAGACGGATTGGTCTCGCCGTATTCTTCTGGTGCGGCTTTCGTCGTGCCTGCGCATCAAGTCAATCGACGGTTTCATTTGCGAAACAAGACGACACCAACATCCAAGGAACTAGTGGCAATGAGGAATGCTGTGCACTATATTTCGCGACAGCCTCCTCAAGCATGGAAAGTCTTTAGTGGCGCGAAATCGGCTCTGCAGCTACTTAGAGTCGTATTGAAATAAATCTTTTATAGTGTTGGCTCTTCAGACGTCCGAGCTATATACTCTAGCGGAACAGAGAACGGCCACCAGTGGGTTCCCAGTTATTCCGGTGTACACGGCAATGAACTGGCCGATGCTGATGCGAAGAAGGCACTCGAAGAACCAGATCCACAGCTTGAAATTTCTTTTTCAAGGGCGGACGCCAACTGCCTTCTCTCGTGTGTAAGCTGAACAGAGACAGAAAGACACTGGGACAATATGGATAATCGCCACAGACGACTCCAAAGACAGGACTCTATCACGAAACTTAGGCTCCCACCCAAAATTCAATGCAGCTGTGCCAGTGTCCTGCACAGACTTAGGCTGGGGGTGGCGTTTACGCATGGGTACGTGCACCTCACGTGACGCACCGAGTCTTCAGACTGTGAACTGTGCAATGTACCAGTGTCCTGCACAGACTTAGGTTGGGGGTGGCGTTTACGCATGGGTACGTGCACCTCACGTGACGCACCGAGTCTTCAGATTGTGAACTGTGCAATGTGCCAGTGTCCTGCACAGACTTAGGCTGGGGGTGGCGTTTACGCATGGGTACGTGCACCTCACGTGACGCACCGAGTCTTCAGACTGTGAACTGTGCAATGTACCAGTGTCCTGCACAGACTTAGCTTGGGGGTGGCGTTTACGCATGGGTACGTGCACCTCACGTGACGCACCGAGTCTTCAGACTGAACTGTGCAATGTGCCAGTGTCCTGCACAGACTTAGGCTGGGGGTGGCGTTTACGCATGGGTATGTGCACCTCACGTGACGCACCGAGTCTTCAGACTGTGAACTGTGCAATGTGCCAGTGTCCTGCACAGACTTAGGCTGGGGGTGGCGTTTACGCATGGGTACGTGCACCTCACGTGACGCACCGAGTCTTCAGACTGTGAACTGTGCAATGTGCCAGTGTCCTGCACAGACTTAGGCTGGGGGTGGCGTTTACGCATGGGTACGTGCACCTCACGTCACGCACCGAGTCTTCAGACTGTGAACTGTGCAATGTACCAGTGTCCTGCACAGACTTAGGCTGGGGGTGGCGTTTACGCATGGGTACGTGCACCTCACGTGACGCACCGAGTCTTCAGACTGTGAACTGTGCAATGTGCCAGTGTCCTGCACAGACTTAGGCTGGGGGTGGCGTTTACGCATGGGTACGTGCACCTCACGTGACGCACCGAGTCTTCAGACTGTGAACTGTGCAATGTGCCAGTGTCCTGCACAGACTTAGGCTGGGGGTGGCGTTTACGCATGGGTACGTGCACCTCACGTGGCGCACCGAGTCTTCAGACTGTGAACTGTGCAATGTGCCAGTGTCCTGCACAGACTTAGGCTGGGGGTGGCGTTTACGCATGGGTACGTGCACCTCACGTGACGCACCGAGTCTTCAGACTGTAAACTGTGCAATGTGCCAGTGTCCTGCACAGACTTAGGCTGGGGGTGGCGTTTACGCATGGGTACGTGCACCTCACGTGACGCACTGAGTCTTCAGACTGTGAACTGTGCAATGTGAAACAGGTCATGTGCTGCGTGACTACCCTTAGTATGTGGAAGAGCGCCAAATGTTGAACAATGTCCTTGCGCACCTCGGCAGGCCACCTCTGTCGGAGCACGTTAATTTAGGCCCTTGGCCAGACGTTAAGTCAAGTTTTAAGGCTATCCAAGCTTTACTTGATTTTTTTAAACAGCACGGGCCTGCACTGTACGCTTTAAATATTCCAGATAGCTTACTATATGCTTTACGTCTTTCCTCGTCATCGTCACCCATCATGTGTGTTTTTCTTCCCCTTTTGTTTCCCTCTTCCCCTTCACCCAACGCAGAGTAGCTGGCTAGAGGAATGTATCGTGATTATTATTATTATTATTATTATTATTATTATTAGGAAACAATCACATTTCTGTTAAACTGATTGGCCATCTTTGTTCCGGGAAACAATAGCAACGTTTTCACTGTCCAATAACAACACTGCATGAGTGTTGCCTCTGATGGCGCTAGAAATACAATTATCAGAGAACAAAGAATGACTGCCTGGCTGAGACACAGCCTAAGGCGTATTTATGCTGTCTCTAGCAGCGTGTTGTCCTTTGCGGATCTGTCATGCAATTAGCGGAAAGTCTCGTGCAAACGAACTATCCCTTCATCCCTTCGACCGAGACAGAAAGACTTAGCTACCCGCCACACTTTCACTGCATCATTCTCTGCGGATCTCTCTTTCTAAATGTCTTCTCTTTCTTTGCTGATTAGGTATCTGTAGTATTAATGAAATCCATATGACTTCGACCGACAATGGCAAATTGCTGAATGGCGTATTTTCTAATCTTCTGCGGGATAGGGGTCTGCATTATCTTTCCTTATCAAAAGCAGAATTCCTTTTTAAGGCTGTCTGGCCCTATACTATGTGATATTTATCTAGCAGGAACGATGAAAATCGAGAGGATTAAGCTTTGCTTAATAGAATGCCTCTGACAGAAAGAGCATATGCTGCTTGTATGAAGAATATTCCGCATCACTGTGTCACAAGCAAGTTACCGTGTGTATATAGTGGCAGAAATATTGGCCCAGCAACATTTTCGCAGCAACTTATTGACATGCAGTCGCAAACCGGGAATGAGACCACCTTGAGGCCATCATAAAAATTGCTGGACTAAATGTTTCATTTATCACCGAGTAAAAGGGGCAATGAACGCTATACTTATAAGGAAAAGAATGCAGGGGACTTCAAGTATGTCTGGAATTGAAGCATTCTGCGTTCACTCTGTTTCAGTCAGAATATATAACGAACTGCAGAAAGACTAACACAATTTGACTAACACAATTTACGTCCGGGAAATTTACGGGTTGTTTCTTCTAGACTTCATAATTCAATGTCATCGCAGGGTCACTGGGAATTACAAATCACCTCGCATAGCGCGTTCGACGTTAGCGAGCGAGAACTTATCGATGATTTCTAGAAGAGTTTCACATTGTCGCCAACCACGCTGCCAGAGCTTCGCACCTGTTTCCGAGGCAACGAAAGTGTCACGTGTCTTCAAGAAGGGCCTTTTTAATTGCTGCGGTCAAGTCAGAACTGCTTGTGGCTCCCGGCTTCTTGGAAAATACCTCGTGAGACCTTATTTATGTAGTATTGAGTCGCTTTGCTGAGTGAATAATTTTGTTGTGGCAGCTCAATAGCTATTCAATCTACACAATTCGCCAACGCAGCTCTCATTGAGCATGCCAATACAGTTTGGTCGCGTAGGAAATTTATGTTGTTCAGATCTAGCTATGTAGTCATTGAATGACCCATGATTATGCTTTAAACCCGCCGTGGTTGCTTAGTGGCTTTGGCATTGCGCTGCTTAACACGAGTTGGCGGGATAAGATTCGGACTATGGCGGCCGCGTTTCGATGGGAGTCAAATGCAAAAAACGCCCGTGTAACGAGCACCGGGCGAACGGTAAGACACCTCAGCTGGTCTAAATTAATCCGGGGTTTCCCACTACGGCATGCTTCATAACCAGATCGAGGTTTTGGCACGTAACGCCGCAGTTTCTAAATTAATTTCATTGTACTTCAAGTGTGAATTTTAAAATGGCTAAATGCATGTCCAGGTTGGAAGAAATGTGCTGTGACTTTTTTCGCGACAGAAAAACTTCTGCCACAGAGAATAATATCGCATGCTTTGTTACATATCTTGAAAACCGCATATTTTATGCCCATAATGATTCATATGACTGACTGTTCCGTCATTCGACTTGTTCTATGTTCGCGATTGGCTTCAAGATGCAGTGCTTTGAAGTGCTGCTAATTTCTTAGCAGCTGTGGCTGTTGCTTCATCACGTCACATCGCAACGAATCTTCAGTGCCATGAGTGCCTTCGTAGAGGGTGACTCTGACTGAAGCCACAAGGCATGCACGCTTCTCCTAAAAAGCATCCAGTTGAGCCATATATGTGTATCCACTGACACGCATTATCAAGAAAGAGGCGAAAAAAATACCAGTTTCACTCTAATCTTGGCCACAGAGAAGCCTGCACGTATATCCTCATTGTGTAGGACGCAGAAAGGGAGACAAAGAAACCGCAGGAAGAAACGTCTGTGAGACGAGGCAGGTCACGTGCTTCATTGAGCATAAAAAAGGGGGTCGCTTCTAAAGTGCATCTATATTGGTGCAAACACTACACTGAACAGACATGGAACGGTTCTAACGATAGGTTCAGGCGTTATTGGGATCGGGACGTCTCGCAGGCCACAGAAAATACGCACGACAAAGTTTCGCAACAAAGCGTACTGGGTAACAATATCAAGGACCAGGTAGAAAAAGCAAGTAACAATATCAAGAAAGCAAAACGAATCCATGGAGCTATTATGCGTAAATAAAGTGAGAACTGCAGCCGCCCTTTATACATCGAAATATCGAAAGAAAAGAATTGCATTGTAATGCGTGGTGCGAGTGCATGAAGAGAGACTGTGGGTGGTGTGCAATTTAGTTTTGCTACGGCATGTGAGCCTTCCGAGCAAGCGAGATAACTTTATTTGGAATCCGGGGATTGGGAGGCCCCGGCCTGGGGCCGCCTAGGCCACTGGGAGCTGCTGCTCCCGTGCAGCCTCAGACCTCCAAGACCAACTTTGGGCCGTCCAGCGAGCCATTTGAGCCTTTCGAGCATATAAATTTTATCGTGGAGAATCCGCCTCATATACAGCGCCCGTCATCTTCGCTTCCTTTTGTCTCGTCTTCCTTAGCGCTGGTAGCATGATTCACAATGACGTCATCCGATTTCTTCTTTCATGCATGTTTTATTTAGAGGCGTTGTATTTGTACAAGGCCTTTCCATCAGATTCTGTTTGTGGTGTTCTGACGTGTCTCTAAAGTTGACACTCGTTTTCCTTGGACTAACCGGCCTTCGTTCGAGGGGCACATTCCTGATGCTTTAGAGTGAAGCGCCTTACGCCTTGTACTGATTTCCGGGCGCGTATATGCACTAGTATCCTTCTTTTCAAAAAAAGTATATGTTGACACAACAGTCAATAGATGCGCACGCTCCCAACCGCGCAGATGCTAACGGAAAGCCTTGTCCTTATATAAGACCATTTTTATTCCTGAAATATACGCTGAAAGCACTTTTACAACGTGTTGTAGTATGTTCTTATGAATCGTTCTATAAAAGCTGAGCTTAACCTATCTTTGTTGAAGTGCAATGTTTATATTAGTTGCAATAAAAAACGGCTACTTTAGCCTAAATATATACTTCGGGATAAATGAAGAAATAAAGTACAGGAACTTTGCATCTGAAAGTAGCACGGCTTTTAAAAAAGAAAGAACAAAAGTGAAATTCAGCTGCACATGTACAAGCGATCTCGAGAAAGTAGTGCGCACACGGTACATCGCAGTGCATGCGATGTTCCATACGGCGACCGGTTTTCTTGTCAGTGGAGTTTGCACCACAACAGCCTGTACTGAACGTGCTATAAATCATTTGTATTTTTTAGCTATCACGTAGCATGGATTCCAGAGCGCGCCTTCCGTTCTTTTATAACCAGCTGGCGGCCTTCACTACGTCATTAGGCGCTCGAAAGACAGGAACACCTGGTCTGCACTGCTCATTCTCTTTCTCACTTGCAGCTCTGACAGCAGCATATGCATCATTAGCCTAATGAGGAGGATTACGTTTCAGTCGATTCCTCGTGGTTTTCTAGTCCAAGTATATCTCGCGAAATCAGTGATCGTTCCAGTTTGAAAGAAATAGAGCTCCATCCTTTATGTTTAAGGACAGTTAGAGGTCGCATTACCTGCTTTCTATATATATATATCCCCCATCCATCTGTCGTGATACTTTGCGAGGGTTACCTTGAAAGTTCGACAAAAGGATGAGCTTCCGGACAAGCTTCTGCCATGCACATGAAAGAGACAGATCATATAAAGTGAAACTCTGTTACAGCCTTACTTGGACGATATATATATATATATATATATATATATATATATATATATATATATATATATACAGCCACCAAACAACGACACCAGGGACAACATGGGGAAAATTACTTGTACTTAGTGATTGAATTAAAGAAATGATAAATTAATGGTGGGGAACAATCTCACATCTTCGCACATTACGCGTGCGACCCAAGATCGCTCGGGGAACTACGCTGGCTTTCGATTTTTGGTTATTGACTCAGAGCCAGCGCTAGAACCCAAGACTGTCTTGGGTTCTGTACATACGCACTTGCGACCCACAATTTTCTTGGGTCCCCATGCCACTTGGGTGCGCAATTCTAAAGCTTGCTCGTTAACCACATGATGGGTTACTCGGCAAGAATATATATTGTGCGTACTATCAGCTGAGTGGCAGCTGCATGGAAAAAAGCAGTTATCGAACAGAAAAACAAGTCATCAGAAACGAAAGCAGCGGAAGGCATTCGTACACGTACACGCTGCCACGCCATGTTGCCCTACAAAAAAAGAGAAATTGTTGGGACAGCCTTTTAGTAAGTGAAATAGTCGGCCTGAAATACAACACGCAGCATTTTAATCTCTATATCTGAACCTCGGCACTGAAACCTTTCCTAGCTTTCTTGTTTCTTGTGGATGATCGTTTCAAAAAAGAATCGTTTGTTGTGCCTTTGTCTGGTTGCTCAAATACTTTGAATCAATAAAGAATCCCCGCCCAATTCACCAAAATCACCACCCAAGCACACCGCACAGATGGTTAACCGGCGAGGCTGAAACGTGTGGCCACAGCGTTAATCCCTGGGTTAATCCCGACGGTTCATTAAACGACGACTTGGTAGGCTGCCGGATACTCGGTACGCAGTTGCTGCTTGCGCTTGGCTGCACGAGCCTGTTCTTGTACCTGGGCTGCGCCATCGGCATGGCGTAGACGAGTTCGTTCCCGGTTCTGCTCGCGGCATTGCTGATTGAAAGCTGCCTGCTCCTCGGGAGTACGTATGACGCGTGGCCTAGCCATTTCGGAGCCAGAGAGGAGCGGCTGCGCGCCCGCTGGGCTGCTACGGAGAGCAGCGACGTCACTACTGGCGCACCTAATCTAATACCATCTAAATAGCACAAGCCCTTTTCACCCCGATCCATGACGTCATGTTACCTGGCCCGACTGCCATACAATCTAATGGGGATGCTCACGACCGGGCGACAGTGATTTTTGACGTCACTGCTTTCATCACGCCAGCCTTGTCAATGGAAGTTTCGGGCGAGGTAGCGCCACGCCATGGATCGGAGTAAACAGGCCTTGTGCTATCTAGGCGGTGCTGGCTAATGGCGCCGACCTCTTTCTCTCCTTTTTTTTTTTTTTTTTTTTTTTGCGCCTGCGCATCTGGTTGCGCCGGAGGAGCTTTCGGCGTACAGGCGACCGACATCCAGGCGAACTGACGAATCGGCTAGCCATACAAAGCTTCGCTGTAAAAAAGCACTTACGCTAGAATAAATAGTAAGAGCAGACGCTGCGATTTCTATGTGCCAGAACTATTATAAACGAAGGCGGCAGGCTAATTGCAAGCAGCACTTGCGAACGAAAAGCTTCGGGGATTTGCCCCTCGAACCAAGGCCGGTCGGTCCAAGGAAAACGGATGTCAACTTTACAGACACGTCAGGACACTGCAAACAGAGGTTGATGTAAAAGTCTTGCAAGGGTACAGACACAATGCGAAGACGTTCCCCATCTGCGGCAAGTCCTTTTTTTAACCACTTTCATCACCGATAATTTATCATTTCTTTAGTTGAACGAGTAAGTACGAGCAATTTCCCCTATGTTATATTCGGTGCCTTTGTTTGTTGGCTTCTCCCTGATATGATTAATGAAAATCAGGCTCCTGCGTTAACCCCCTTTCTTCTCGTTTATATATATATATAAGAGATCATTGCGGAAAGCTACGGTACGATAATTTCAAGCACTGGAGTACGTGCACTATAATTATCTGGAAACGCGGACGCCGAGAATCTTGGGATATATACATATATATATACGTACTCACACTATAGTGCGTTGTAGGTATTAAAGTGAGCTTGTAAAGTAAAAGCCACAGATACTGTAAATGTTATCACGAATAACTAGTGCAACTAAAACGTCCGTAACTGTTGAAAAACATTGTAACCAGCAACAAAGTGCCAGCACGCGTGTGTAACGCCAATAAGAATGGTTTGTAAGTGGAGAGTATTGTTGAGCTCCCCGAATAAAACTGAAAGAAAAAAACGCAAAACCCTCAGGCTCACCGTCAACGTTTTCATGTACAATTGATTTATATTGCCGGTGCCGTCCTCGCGATCATGGTGACAGAGAATCGCTAGCCAGCTTACCGCCATCTTCTAAGAACACCTTATATGGTATGCTCACGATGTCATCCTCGTCGGCTATTTTATTGCTTCTTCGGGCCTCTGAAATAAATCTTCAGACGTCTCCGCTCAGGGCGTTCTTGTGGAGCATGAAATCTTGGACAAATTACAAGGCACTATTGCTGCCAGACAATGCAGTTGTTTGCGTGTACGGCTCTCTCTCTCTCTCTCTATAGTGTACACTGCTGCAATTAAATGAGCTCGAATGGCGGTGGTTGTGGAAATTGTTTTAAATGCTTGTTTTGCTGCCCACCATTTATTTCACCTACATTTGTTTGTAACAGCCGGTGTGTTACCACAGTCCCGCTCAATTAAGATACAGTAAAGGTATAATGCTCTGTTATATTAGTAGATCTGTGTGCTTTAAGGGGACCTACCAAGCGACTAAAAATTATGCAGGTAATACGTGGGGATTATTGTTTGATTAGGCAAGTGAAATATACGTTGACTGCCGCCACTGTGTACGAGGCAAAAAGCTGTTTTTTTTTATCACAAAATTGGGTGTCGTTGGCCTTGGATTGGGGATTACATCGTGCGCGTAGTAGCGGAGGTGGTGAACAGAGTTCGCTCTTTTTCTATTTTTTTTTTTCACTGCAACGCTGCTGAAGCTCAAGATGTATGGCGAGGCGGCCCGACGACGCGACGGTGACATTAATGACGAAAACGTTCTTGAGAGTAAAGGAATGAATCGAAGGATTGCCGGACGGAGCAAACTCTTCCTTTAATGACTATCGCAGATTCTGTAGTATTCGGAAAAGTTTCGCGACCGTGGTCGCGAAACTTTTCCTCCGAACTGTAGATATATTCGCGTGCAAAAATAGGCAAATTGGCACGCTGGATTCAGTTCGAGCTGAAACTGCATTCCAACCTATATCTTTATTCAATAGATTTACTACATAAATATCGGATACAAATAGGGTTGCAGCACTTCCAGCAGTCTCTTGTTTCGGCATACTTATGTCGTAACTGATATGACCGTTTTGCGAATCGTGGTCATAATTGCCATGAAATTAAGAACTGTGTTGCATATGTAGTGTTTGTGACATATGAAATTTCATCTGTACAGTACGCTACAGCTCCTGAAACTTATAATATACTGTCATAATATAATGCCTATAATATAGTGGTCACAAGTGTGATGCATTTCCATGTCGCCCATATGAAAACATGCAGCCGGCAGCATCTATGAGCCAGCATCTCCTTATTTATACTACTTCTCCTACTTAACATAGATCCCAAAAAGGGTCAGGGCCTTACAATATTCCTAACACGTTCCTCAAAAGATGCGCACAATGCGTTGCTAAGTATCTATTATTATATTCAAGAAATCATTGTGAAATGGTAGATTGCCAAAAGAATGGAAAGTGCTAGAAATACTCCAATACACAAACCGGGAAGCATGTCAGATGTAACGAACTTCAGGCCTATTTCAATAATGTGGGCAGCTTCCAAAATACTAGAACATATTATTCTCAAACATACAACATCTTACCCTTTAGCTGAGTCCATGCTAGCGCCATTGTAGCATGCTCTTAATTCGCCGCAGGCTATCAACAGTAATGGCGCTTTTAGAACTTATTCGCGACCTCTTTCTTGGCATCGACTCTAAAAAGCAAATTGACCTTATTCCACTAGATTTTTCAAGGGCTTTGGACTGAGTATCTGAGCACAAATTATTTGTAAGCTTGAAACAACGTGAACTAATGGCCCCATTATTAACTGCGTAGGTGATTATTTGAAAGATCGCACTCAGTTCGTAAAAATTGATGGTTAGTCAGCCGACACAGCAGAAGTGGTGTCTAGCCTTCCCCAGGGTTCTGTTGTGGCTCCTTCCCTCTTTCTAATCCTTAATAATGATCGGGATGCAAATATACACGTTAACTACAGAGCGCTTGCATATGATTACATTATTGATAACCTACTTAACTCGAACAAAGATCATCTAGACCTTGACTGTGCTTTAGAAGCAATGAGAACCTGGTGCTCCTACTGGCAAGTGTCACTAAATACTAAAAAATCGGCCTTACTTATCATTTCGAAGAAAAAGAATAAATCATTATTTCCATATATAACTAATAATAAAAAATCTATTGCAATCACTGAACGCAAATATCTTGGATTGACAATTACTATGTGCCTCACGTGGAGCACTCATGTAAACCAGATCACTTCGTCCGCACTCAAACAACTCATTTTTATCCGACGCCGTCTCGAATTAGTCAACATAAATACTAAACTGTTGGCTTACAATGTATTTCGCAGATCGACTTGGAGCACGCAAATATCGTCTGGTTCCCGTTTACTAAACAAGACATTACTAAACTTGAGGGTGTACAGAGGAAGGCAGTCAGGTTTATCTCTGATTCACCTACCATGTTGATTGATGGAAACTGCTGGAATACAAACACTGCAATGCACTGCAACAAACACTGCAATGGCCATACAATTTCATTGTATGGCCAGGGCCATACAATGAAATGTTCCTTACCTCAGTAAGGAAGCCTTCATTGCGGTGAGGCCACCTTATGTCACTCTGAAAGCTTGCTTACTGAGGGACCCTCGGTGAAGGCTTCTTTGATGCTTCCTCAGCGTAAGGTAGCTCCGAAGCTACCTTCATGCGTCCTCACGCCGCTCCTGGCCCTGAACGAGCGCTTCACCTCGCTGCTTGGCTACGTGACGCTTACTTGCGCATGCGCGCTGTCGCCCACCTGCGGAGAAGCGCTAGCACGGCACGTCTTGCCAGGCATCTTCGTTTCAGTCACGCGTGTGGCATGATAGTGTTGCTAGGCGTTGCACGACGCCGGCGTGCCAGTGTTGCTGGATCGCATAAAGTTTTGCACTGTGATGCGGTACTTTTTTGCGTTTAGTAAACAAAACTAGAAGAAAGCGTCCACGCATCTCTATATTAGCTCTTCAATTTAAAAATTGTGCGACGATACAACATTTTTTATTGAATAGTGGTGTTAGCGTGAAGCTTTTAAGTAATAATCTCGAACCCAGGCATGCGGCAACCGCGCCTTACGTGAGGACGGGTGAAGGGAGCCTTCAGATTACGCTTGCTTCCTCCATCGGTCCTTCGCTGTAAGGAGGCCTCACGTAAGGTTAGGAAGCGCTTGAAGGAAAGGAACGTTTCATTGTTTGGGCCTTAGAGTTCATGGACTTACTCGTGCGTAATAAAGCAAATATTGATGTAACTAAATACATCTCCAGCTCACAAACACGTCAAACCAGACATAAGCATTCACAAATGCTTGCTGAATACACTTTCCGTAGCGCCGTTTTCAAGAATTCATTCTTCGAATTTAATATAAGAGATTGAAATAAACTTCCAGTACACATTATTGAAAGTGCGTCCCTGACCCAGTGTTTATGTGACATTGAAAGCGAAATACTAAAGATGAGATTGCGTTATCTTTACACCTGATCGATTTATGGAAGTATGCATGTTGATTTTTCTTCTTTTTTTATACCTTCTCAAATTTGAAGTCATATAGTGTGTATCTTTTTGTTTCATCGTCCAGTATTTTTTTAGTTGCTTCCCCTTGTTGAACTTCTTAGTTCACTGAAATTATTGCTTCATTTTCTTTTCTGTAGCTGGTTGTCTATGTTGCTCACAGATACAATTGTCGATTGATTGTACTATCATTGCAGTAATATTGTGATTGTATTCGGAATAATGTTGCATTACAATTTGTGTTATTGTGAATTATATTTGGCCACATTATATGCCCACCTACGATGATCTTCTTGGGATTGCCAGTATATTCAAATAAATATATAAATAAATGTATTCGCCATTATGTAAGAGGAAAAGGCTCCTTATAATTTTTATGCACCTGTTAACAAAGGAAGAATTGTTGAAGTGTTGCCCTTAACGCAAAGCGGGAACAACAGTATAGTACAATAGTCAGCTATGCACAAAGTTCGTTCGTAATTTCTTTTCGTGTTTTTCTGCGGGATAATAAAAATGCAGTTATAATTATAATATTCCGGTACCTCGTACTGGCGACGGATAAGTATTGCAGATATGTGATTTTATTTCTGCTAAAGGATCCAGATGGCAACGGAACAACCTGGCATTGCAGGTACATTGACCAGCGAAGCTCAATTCAGTTTTCAGAGAAGCTGCTAAAGTCTACACCGTGGTTGCACCTGCTTTCACCCCTTTGCAATGAATTCCTTTGCTTCACGCTGTTGTCTACTGAAACTTTGGTTTGGCTACATTGTTTTGGTTTTCTGCTTTAGTCTTTCGTTCTTTCGAATATCGTTTGGTTAGATCTCATGCAATTGAGAGTGGGCAGGATATATATGAACACGTATATCATCCCGCCTAAACTGCAGTCATTCTTTCGCACGAATTATCACCCAGATATCTGCAATGAACACGTCATTCTTCATTGAGGTAATAACTCGCTAGAATAGCCTTCTATGAAACGTAGTTTCACGCATTCACCGTAAATAATTCCGGGAAATGTCAACTGACCAACGCTCATTACCTTCTGAAACATAATCCTACCGTAATTCATCCCACCCTTTCCTTTATCATGTTTTTTTTTTTTTTGCGTCCCCATTTACATCACTGACACACCTTTACTACACGTTTCGGTAATAATTTGGTGCTTTGTGTTTGTCTTGTTTTCATTTATTTCGCGTTCTTCAAGATATGTAATAAATTAAAGTGGAATGGAGCCCCCTGAAGTAATTCTCCGAGGCGTTTCATTAAAACGAAAACAAAATAAGAGAACTGAATAGGTATAGTATAACAGAGGAGGCTTTGTACTGCCGAATTTTCTACTAATATATACATCATATATATTGAAGTTCACAGCAGCCATCATAACGAAAATGAATAAAAATAAACCACAGTAATAGTAAAACGCACCTTAGAGCTTCTGATGTAAATGCGATTTTTGGGTGGCGAAAAAAAAAAACGCTTTTACTTTTGGATGTATTGCAAAACTTTAAATTGTATTCGCACTTCAAAACATATGACGTAAATATGACGTATTGGGGTGCATGCTATGACATTTGGTTGTGCTTCAATATCTTAAATTGTGTCCGCCCCATATATGGACATTATCGAGTTTGTAATCTGCGCAGTGAGAAATTGGTCCTTTCGCTTTCGTTGCTCCATTTCCGTGTAATGAAAAGAAACAAATCGATGGCTTATTGTGTTTATTCAAGGAATGACATTCTGACCTCTATATTACTAGGGCTGTAACCTTGTTATAGCCCCGACAATTGACAAAGTGTAATTTATCTTTTTTTTAATAACATGTTATAAAAAAATATCGCTGCCATATTTCGGCAAGGTATCTTAAGAACAAGCATGACATCCATTCGATCTTCGTCAATTAACAATCCTGCTAAAATTTTGTAGGTTATGCACCCTTCTAGCAATCGACATGACCATCTGCGTTACGCCTGGTAAACCACGCGAATGGGTGGTGAAACCCGCACAGCAACCATGGCACAGCTTTCTCCGTAATAAAACTTCAGGGCAAGTAGGACTCCGGTACACCAAACGAAATAACTTAGGTTCCAGAAAACAAAAGAAAATTAGCTATGTGCCCCAAGCGACGTCCATTTAGCCCATTGCGCAGCAACGTATCAACTGAAGGAAAAGGATGGAAAGGCGTCACACGGGTACAGCTTTTCTCGGGGGACCAACTTGTTTCTGGCAGACACATACACAGTACGAGATTGTAAGTTTGTATTTGAGCCATCACTGGAAAGGCAGTCTGCAGTGCCTCTGACAGCAGGGGATTTCTTTCCTGCCGAGCCGCCGTAATTGCTTGGTGACTCCCGATACAAAGTAATTAGGAGCGCCAGGGATGGGAGTACCTGACTGCCTGCCCTATTCTGTTTCTTTCGTTACTACGAACGTTACAGAAGCTCCATGTATCATTAGCTCACCGGAGTGGATACCATTTCAATTCAAGCTTGCGTTTCTGATTGCTCCTCACATCCACATGTGTGGAAGCTAATAAATTATTTTTTTCAGAAATAGTACCCGAGAGATCGTGAAAGACTAATGGTCTTCGCTTTTTTTTTAGTGTATTTGGTAGCTATTTGCATATCTTCTGCAGCTGTGCTCTAGTGAAAGTTCAATGAATTTATAGAATGATCTGGTCTCGATAACAGTTCACTTTAGATGTTATAACCTTTCAACATTCGCAAAAGCGCGCACGATTTCCTTTAGGTCCTTTTTATGAAAAAGAAAAGAAGCTTACCGACTCAAACATTACGCTTTGCGTAAATCCTGGACCGATACTCATTTGGTTTAGTAGAGCTTATCGTGGGGAGAGGCAGATATACAATGTAAACAATTTTTACTACAATTAACAGACTATACTGAGCGTCCTACAATAGGTTTCTAAAGTAATATTCACTTCAATAAATGTTTGAAGAGTTATTACGGCTGAAAAAGTACTGGGTATCAAATGGAGGGGACTTCATTGCTAATGTTTCTAGAAGTTCCTTTGATTACGTGGCGCCACCATTGCAGTTGCACAACCTGGGTAAGAGTAAAATTGAAAAAAAAAAAACCCATTCTTTGCATATCGCAGGGCAAAAGTTACTTCTTCTGTATGCTCACGTCAATTTCTTCAGCAAACGCTTTTTAAATGTTGCCCTAGAAAAAAAAATAGCGGCAGAAACATTTAGTGCACGCATGTAGCCTCGCCGTTTTGCTCAGTTTGACGGCTCGCCCGCCATCTGGGCTACGCGATCTTTGCTACCGCAAAGAAAAAAACTGCGAGATCGTCACAGTAACACAAATAGTTATTTAGGGCAGCACGTTGGACAAATAAAAAAAAATTAATTTAGAACGTGACAAAAAATATGATCTGTGCATAACTATAGGCGAGTGAAATTCACGTCAAGCCGTAATGCAGACTGCGGCTAGCTGCTGTTGACCTCTGGTCTAGACCTCGTGGTGTTCGACTCAAACGAAACAGTCCGTGAGTCTTTCACCACTGGAGACATTGTCGACAATGTTCTTTCTTTTATAGAGAAATCAAAAGCCAGTACTCCACCCTCACGTTTGACTTTGCGCCTCGCTTTCTCTTCGACATTTATATCATTACGTTATCTCACCAAGTAAAATTTTTAAAATCTGCGTTTACTGTGAAGCAAACAGATCTGCCGGAGCATTTATCTGCGGGGACGTTAGAACGATATTGAAAAACGCGCTATGCTCTTCCTCGAACTTCAAGCTGATTTAGCGCTTTGTAAGCTATACGAACTTTCAATGCAACAGCTAAATTGTTAGATAGATGATATCCACCAATTCACAGCTGTGATGCTCAAAAATAGGCGTTGACGAAGAGACGTTCAGGGAAGTGAAGTGTGCGTTCCGGCATGGTGTGACCGTAGCCAAGCCACCGTATCTTTGAGTGCCCTGCCTAGGAACCCCTGCGTAAGTGTAGGTGGCCTAACTGAGTTATCCGTGACCACAAGTGGACTGAATATTTAATTTCGATATGACTTGAGTTGATAGTCTGGGAAAGTATACCAAAATTAATTACTGTCCTAATGACTGACTGTTTCTTACATATAAGTAGGAAAGAAAGGTAAGCAAAATCACAGGCTTGCAGCGCCATTGTGGCTGTATATCATTTAATAGTGTTTCCTTGTGAGTACGTAAAAGGATCGCTCATATAACAACTCTACTCGAAAGAAGTACGTTGTGTCTTATCAGTACGTAGGCAAAGCTGTTTAAGCTACTTATAGCACTTTTTTAGCAAAGAGAGAGGGGAGGAAAGGCGTGGAGGTTAGCCAGTGTAAGTACCGGCTGGCTCCCCTGTGCTGGGGAAAGGGCTAAAGGGAAATAAAGGAGAAAGAAGACGCGAAAAAAAAAGGAAACCGGAAAATTCACACAGTAACGCGATGCTACGCGCAAAACCTCGGTGAGCGCCTTACCAGACGTAGTTATTGCTGTTATTCGACAGTATACGACCGTATTCAAGAAACTTTTAAGTAGCTCAATACACCAGTAACAATGATGTTGATATCGTAACTAACTTTATAAGTTTGGAACGAATGCAATAGGACATCTTACATCTGACTCCGTAACTCTGGCCCCAGTGAGCAAACTACCGCAACATGCACGAGCTATATGAAAACGTATCTGCTACCAATTGTGAAGGAAATCTTAACGATTAAGTGCAGGTGTGACATCGATTCCCTGAAAATGTGTTTTTATTTTTCAGTGAGATAGCCACTAAGCATCCCTCGCTTACCTAATTTAAACCAAAGAATACGAGAAATCCTCCAAAGAGTGCAGTGATCACATAAGTGCTTAAAAGCTGCCCAAGTGCAACTACTATAAAAATCACGCCACGTGCGCGATGCAGAAACGATCGGCACTGCTCAATATGCAAGCTGTTTTGCAGCAGAGAGCACCATGTTCTTTCTAGATTATTTGTTTGATCAGGTTGCGCAAATAGGAAGCTCTAGGAGGAGGAGGAAAAGGAAGGAAGGAAAGATAGGGAGGTCAACCAGACGCACGTCCGGTCTGCTACTCTACACAGGGAAGGGAAGAAAGGAGAGGGAGAGAAGAAGGTACTATCAGTGTGAATACGTGAGGATGTCCATATCGTCACGCCTATAAACAGTTACTGAGGCCCATCGCTTTCATGAAACGTAGCAGTGCCCGCATCGCTTTGTAAGCCAGCGATGCGTGCGGCCATGGTCCGAGAATCTTACCTCCGTATTCAGAAATTCATCTTAACTTGAAGCCCATGTACGACTTTATATGAAAAACGCCTGATGGGAGCGCGCCCAAGACGCTCATTGCGTTTCGTTTGGTGCTTTCCCGACAGGGTCATTTAAATCAAGTCAAGCGTGGTCTTTATGTTAAGATGCATTTCTGAACACGGGGGTTAGTCTCTGAAAACGTTCTGTTATCTCATCGGCTTAACACCCTCCGAAGAACGTCGCGTTCGTTCTCATAGAGATCAGAATGAACGCAACAAGTGTTCGATCGTCTCTTTACAGTTTCACGAGTTACAGGTCGGTGTTTCGGACATTCCAATAAGGAATGAGTAGGCTTTCATAAAAGCCACCCCTAAGCAGAGGCGAAACAGTAAAAATGCATCACTGCGGGAGACGTTGAATGAAATCTGCTGCTTCTGTATAGGATCTAGCCGGCGGAGACGGCAGTTGGAGAAATTTTGGGTGTTCCACAAAGTTTCACTGTTGGTTTGAGCAAGTAAACGAAGACCCCTCGCAGCATCTGTCCTTGATAATTGTATGGAAAATGTCAGGGTTTCTTTGTGGGCGTACCAGGCGGGATCATCAGCAAGGTCACTTCCGACGATGCCACAGTGTCCCGGAAGCCTCTGAAAGATGATGTCATGTCCATTTATGTTGGCTTGATGGAAAACCTCTCTGGTCTCAAACACCAGTTGTTCATGGGTTTTGCGTCGTAAGGCTGACTGCAGACACTGAAGGGCTCGTTGCCTTGGAGTCACAAAAAAACGACCTACTTTCGAGGTTTGGCTTGTGCGATGTAACTAACAGCGGGACGTAGAGCGGAAAGTTCTGCTGCTGTAGATGTCATAATATGGGACAGTTTGAAAGTCATTGCAACTTGTAAGACCGGGATGATAACAGTGCCTGTAGAGCAGGTGGCCGAGACAGATCTATCGGTGTAAATGTGCGTTCTTTGTTCATATGCCTCGTTCAGTAGTTACAGCGTGAACTGACGTAGAGCCGCTGTTCAATGACGGGTTTTCTTTGTAATTCCCGGAATCGTGAGCAATACTTGCGGTTGCCATAGGAACCATACAGGTAACATTGGTCTTGCTGGTGTAAAGCCCGACGGTAGGCACCCCTGATGTGTCGCAACAAGTTTGGAAAATGCGGCTTGAGGTCTTTGAGCTGGCAAAGTAGCAATATTGTGACTGGGTACGCGACACAGATGGCGAATGTGTGCTCTAAAGTTGTCAATCGTTATATATCTTGGAACCAAGTAGTCTCTAGAAATAATTATTGTTGCGTGAGTCGAGGCGCATCGTGGTAGTCCAAGACATGTCCGTAGAGCCTGGCCTTGCAAACTTTCGAGGTTACGAATGTTTGTTTTTCATGTGTTTGCAAATCCTGTCCGCCTTGTCCTGTCTGTATTCCTTCTTGTCTGCCGCCACTATTGGCGCTTCACCTATTGAAAGTGTTTGCCGAAACCGGCAAGCTGTGCCGTAAAAAGCCCAGAAACACTGCTCTGTACAGCTGCATGGACAGTACCGACGTGCGCCATATTTTCCGCACAGGAACCTCATTGTATGTGCAATCGATATTAATCTCCGCTTCAGGTAGATGCAGTGGGGGCTCCATGAAATGTTCCTGTCAATGATCACACCTATGAAGCGGTGAGTCTTCTCATAATTGATAGCCTGGCCATTGAGAGAAATAGGGCACGGTGCCATGGGTTCGCGTGTAAACGAGATGAATGCGGATTTTTCTATGGACACACTAATGCCTTGTTTACGGATATACGAACAGGTTAGGCTGGCTTCCTGCGGAATTCTTGCGTGCACTTGAGGACGAGTCAGAGCAGAAGACCAAAGACAAATATCATCAACGTACATTGATAGGTGAATGGTCTTGGGTAATATTTCAGCAAATCCAACCACAGCTAAGTTGAAGAGAACATGGGTCGAAACCCCGCCCTGTGGGACGGCACTGTGTAATATAGTTGGCAGTCGGGCCATCTTCGGTCAGCACAAAGAAAGACCGTCTAGTCAAATAGTCGCGGAGGGTTACTGGCTGCTCAGTTAGTAGATACGGGTGTTCTCGCTGTCAGAGTCGCTGTGAGAGCCAGCCCACTTTCTTGACGCGGCCACCGTTGACGTCACCGAATCTGGCAGACGTCTGAGGTGGTCCACGTCCATCGCCTACGGACAAAGAAGCGACGCCTCAGGGGTGCACCGATAATTTCACACAAAACATATGCAAGAGATACTCAAACAACGTTCTGCCATGCAGAGACTCGCACGTTTCCTGTTTAAGTCAGTAAATCCGCGAACAATATTCGAAACAAAGACAGCATTCTTACCCCATATAGCGCCTGCACATACTTTACTCATCTTAGGTTATAAACAGGGATAAGGTGCGTCAGAAAGGCTGGCCAACGTTTCGATAGTAGGACCTATCTTCGTCAAAGGTGGTCTCGTCATCCTCGGCATGTTAGCTTTAAAGGCTTAGTAGAGTGACGCCACGTGCGGTTGTTGTCGGTGGCGGCGGGTTGTAAAGGGAGAGGCTTCACAGAGAATGAGCGCTGTCGCCTGACGTCTGTAAGCGAGGTTCCTAAGACGAGGGAGCAAGAGCGGGAGTGGGAAGACAGGGAGAGAAGAAACGAAAGAAAAGGAGAGAATAAAAAAAGTCCCCATGAGATAAAAAAAGAACAATAAAAGAAAGAACGGCATGGGAGGGCGTTGGGGAAGCAAGAGGTTAGGGAGCATTCAGGGGTGTCGTTGGCGGCATATTTTTGTGGCTTTAGAAGAGCCGGTCAGGCGGTCAGTGCGCCAGTAACAAAAAAGACCCAAAAAGACATCATTTGAAAGGATGACTTGAGCAGCGTAGCAGCAATGCGTCATGTAATATTGAAAGAGTTAAGATGGTGACAAGGAGCCCAGGGTGCAATGCATGGGGTAGCTGGAAGGCAGCGACATGGTCTTTATCGTCAACGAAGGCACAAAACACATTGTGCCGCAAGCTACTCTCAATTCTTAGCCTCACACATTCCTCCATTTCCAGTTTTCCCCTGCCTATTACTCAATTTAATATACTTTTTCATGTTTTTACGTTTACGTCAAATCTGCGACCCCTTTTCCAATGTACACCTGCCTCCGCCCGTTTTTACTCATGTCACCCTCCTATTTATCACTCCCGTTTTGGTTCGCCTCCTTCTTTTTTGTCTGTTTTATTATTATATTTTTTTGAAACACCCTCACGAACAAATTTCAAAGTCCCAGACGTCAGGATACCTTTTTCGGCGCATCAGCCACACAGGGTGACGCCACTTCTATATAACGCCGTGAGGACACCTAGGTTGACCTTCTGGGGCTAACGTCCCTTGAAAGATCATGCCACTGCCTTCCTGCTAGCCCATGTGTTTCACCCCAGACTCATTGTCGCCATTTTTTTTTATTGAAGTGAATGTTAGGAGAGGTTGGCGCCTTCATGGTGGCACCGGCTACTCCTTGTCACTTGACAAACTAAACAAATTTGCGTAAAAAGGGAGAATAGCGACACAAAATATAACACTCAGTAGAACACCGGACTAATAAAAGATATACAGTCCAACAGTACATGAGTCGCCAAGTTCTGTGCATTAGTTCAGTCCACGTAGGCATATATGAAGTCAGATGTTTTGAACAGCCAAAACACACAACACATTTATGCACTGCAAGTACAGAGCAGAATTATAAATATTGCGTAAAAGTTGCGATCATCACATAAACCAATTATGAACCACGAACAACGTTTATGTAACTCATCTAGCGTATTCGGATCATCTGATACTTAATATTTTCCCAAAATGTTGGTGTCCTCAAAAAACTTTTTCAGAGCAAGAAGCGCTCTTTTTTGAAGGCGCGCAGTTGGCCATGGGCCAAGTATCTTTTTTAGTGGGAATGGTCCTCTGTCTAATATAAACAAATTAGCTTGCAGTACCGTTCTTTGTGTATCGTATTTCGTGCACTCGAGAAGAAGATGATGCACATCTTCGTCTGGATGGCCACAGGTATTTATTCTTTTTCGACCCACTGCCGCCCGATTCATGGCCAATCCCCCGTAGTAGGTTGTGCTATATCTAGAGGCACCAAACCAAACCAAACCAAACCAAGAACACTGTGGACTAGAGACACGTTTTATTCTGTACAAGAAGTGTTTCGTAAATGCAGCACCAATACGCAGTTGGTGTACCAATGTTTAAAATTTTCTGTTGTCTCTTAGAATTTCCGGCATTCATAAGCTTATACATAGGTCTATAGAGTATAACTCCGAGTTTTTAGTTTGCTGGTCAAACCAGGTAGTTTTGCTGAGGCGACAAGAAATCTGTCTCAGGATCAGACGGAATTCAGTATGCAATAGGGGAAGATTGGTAAACTCTGCGTTATTGTGCGCTCGATTCGCAGCTGCGTCCGCTGCAGTATTACTAACAATATTGCAGTGTCCAGGTATCCACTGAAATGCAATTACGTGGTTCGTAGCGCTTGCTTTTGTAAGTTCTTTGAGTGTCTCATGCAATAGCGAAGTGTTCAAAGAATTTTTCTTATTGCTCTGTAGTAATGTGAGAGCCGCTTGCGAATCGCTAAAGATAACCCTTTTTTGCAAGTGTTTTTCTGATGTTATGAAACGCAAAGCACACAGCATTGCAAATAGTTCTGCCATGGTGGAAGATGTCTCCCGGGATAATTTAAATGTTTGCTCTAGCGCTAAATGTGGAATGACGAATGCTGAAGTCGAGGAATTTTTATGACACGAACCATCTGTATAAATGTGGATGTACTGGGGATATTATGAGTAAATTTGGAAGAGTGCCAGTTGCTGTGGGGCTACTATGAACATGTCTCTCTTAGATATTATCTCGTCAACCGATAATTCTATTTTAGGGCATGTTAACATCCAGGGAGGGTAACTAACATCCACTTCGCATAATTCAAATCTTGGTAATAATGCTCTATGTTCTCGAACAACATCGGGAGTTCTGATTTTGTTTCTTTCGGTGAGCGCGAGGTTGAATGGATGCTTCTCGTGTTGGGTTAAGATGCGATAAATATGTCGGCATGTTTCAACCGTTCGTATGACTGGAAATGGGGGGCGACGAGCTTCAGCAATTACTAAAGAACTCGAGGTAGCTTGCGGAAGCCCAAAACACACTCGTAGCCCCCTTGCTAGTAAACGTTGAAGATGTTCCTCAGAAGTTTGCGATAAACCATGTAGAATAGGTGCCAAGTAAGCAATTTCTTTGTTTTGCTCCTTCAAAATTGCTCGATGCATTGCTACTACGCTGCTCAATTCATTCTTTTACCTGATGTCTTTTTGAGCCTTTTTTGTTACTCGCGCACTGACTGCCTGATTGGCTCTTATAAAGCCACAAAAACATGCCCCCAACTACAACCCTGAATGCTCTCTATCCTCTCGCTTCCCCAACGCCCTCCCATGCCCTTCGTTTTCTTTCCTTGTTCTCTTTTTTTCCCTTTTGGTGTCGTTTTTTTTCTCTCGCCTTTTCTTTCATTTTTTTTCTCCCTGTCTTCCCACTCTCCCGCTCTTGCCCCCTCGTCTTAGGAACTGCGCTTACAGACGTCAGGCGACAGCGCTAATTCTCTTTGAAGTCTCTCCCTTTACAACCAGCCGCCGCTAACAACAACCGCACGTGACGTCACTCTACTAAACCGTTAAAGCTAACATGCCGAGGATGACGAGGCCGCCTTTGACGAAAACAGGTGCTTCTATTGAAACATTGGCCAGCCTTTCTGAGGCACCTTATTCCTGCTTATAACCTTTATACCACAGTATGCTATTCCATTTGTCAGCACCTTTCTTGATTTTGGATTACTCATGTTAACAATGTCAAGTGAATATGGGGGAAAAAATGTTTTTACCGCTTTTTGCAACTGTTTGGAATTGATTGACTGTAGTGTCTTATTTTCATGACAGATTTATTGCACCTTACCATGTCGCTATGAAGTTCTTCACAAGCGCTGCTTAAATAGCACAAGCAAGCAAGGGTAGCGCCTCCGTAACTTAAAGCCGTATGAACGTCTCTCAAATACCAACCGTTCATCATTACTGTGGGTGCTTCTTTTTTAAGGAAAACTAAATAAACACGTTATTATGCAACAAGAAGGTTCTGCACCATACTTCAATGTCGTTGTAATATGCCGCACGAATGAGGAGGCATCGCTTCAAACCACTCCTTCCACTGCAACCTGCTTAACACTTTCGTATTACCGCTGTAACCATGAGCAAGGAGCTGCTTTCGACGTTTTTTTTTTTCGGTTTTCTTTTGTTTTCTTGTTTTCCTCGCACGGCGGAAGCTGCCGCTGCCTCTGCCAGCGAGGGCAATGCTCCGTCTGGTGTCGCTTCAGTGCACTGTACTTTCTTTGTTTATTTATCCCCACTGTGCAACAGGACACCGCTGTTCGCGCTGCTCCGCGCGCGGCTTTCGCTGCCGCTGTGCAACTAAAAGAGTGCAACGCCATCAAAAGGCAGGGCCTGCCTTTAGGTAAACAAGCGCAGGCACCCACGCTGTAGAGCCATTCAACGACATGTTTACCGCTACAACAGACGACCATAAAGCCGGGCAATGGACATGGATGGAATGTAAAACTACTCATGGTCAAACTTAACAGTCGCTCATTTCCTTGCCCTTGTTTTTGTCTGCGTAGCGACAAATGCGTTTTTTAAAAAGCAGCAGTAATACAAAGAATAAGTTATCACGCAGAATGTCTGCCTAACGTGTACATCTGTCTGCAAGAGGACTATACTGCGAAGAATGTATACTAACAATAGAGTTTTATTTGATTTATTTCTATTTATTTCATAAATACTGCCAGCCTTCGGAGAAGGCCGTGGGCAGGAGTGGACACTACATATGAAGAAATGATCAAAAATAAGAAGACAAGAACACATTACACAAGGCTCACACCACGCACTGAAAAGCAGCGAACGACCAATAGTTTGCACGTCGCTTGCATACAAACCCATGCTACAGATATAAAATTGTGCAGTGATATATTGACAGAGTGCTTGACAAGGAAAAATTAGATAGGAACACGGACCATTCAAGCTGCCCATGCGCGTCGCACGATAGGACAAACTGCTTTAATTCATCACTTATCGAAGCATTTTGCGGGAGAACCATAGCATATGTCGCGAGATGATAAGTGTTGCTGAAAATCGAAGGCTGATGGAAGAATTATAAAGCACTTAAGGATGACTGTATGGTGGGTTCCTCGACAATGTGTGCACTGCGCCGGTTCCATTTCTGAATACGGGCAATGTTATGGCTTCGAGGAGTGGTTTCGATATTCGCGAGTATGCTACAGAGTAGTGTCGTTCCACATCACGAATTTAAAGACATTACGGCTGCGCTCCAGAGGTGGGCGCAAGCACTCTCTTCGCCTTCAGGGTCGCTTGTTATTCGGCATGCGTCGATTGGGTCGGCGTTTTTTTTTTTTCTTTGCCATTTGCTCTCTCCATACATTTGTTCGTAGTTGCTGGCTCCTGCCATTCTCTGTAATGCACAGATTGCCCGGGGTCTTAAGAAATCCCGCTCGTCCTGCGAACATGTGTCATATGTCCTCTTAATCTTAGAGAACCACTGCTAGAGTGGCGCAAGGATTTTGAAAAACCACCCAAAAGGGGCAGGCCATCCTTATGACAATATTCTGAGTCTGCTATTGTGGGTTGAAGGATAATAACTGATATTCGTGGCAGCTTCATAACGGCACTCGGTAGGTTTCTCACATTGTTGGTTTAAGATCTCTCTAACGGAGATGCGTAGAGGACGTCTGCATAATCTTAGAGTCTTGATAAACGATAGCTTATAAGTAATGAGTTAGAGTAATTTTAGAGAAAATGCCATTACTCCCGACTTCTGGAAACAGGATGTGGTCGCCGGTAAAAGTGGCTTTTTGAACTTGAAGGACACCATCCCTTTGTGAACGTCTCATTATACCTATAGCACACGTCTAAGAATGTTGTAATATGGAAACGGAGCTGGAATAGAAGATCCCGCGACTACCTCAGGTGTGCTGCGCTGTGTTTCGATTATGTTAATTTTCACGCTGACTGCTTGCTTTTTCTTCAGCGAAGTTACGATTTCAGCTAGGCTGAGTTTACACAAAGCACGCAGGAATAAATGTGCGCATTTATCTTCATTAGTCGTTTGATGTTCTAGCATTTGATATGCTGTGCTAGTATAACTTATGATGTTGGAAGTGATAATTTGTAAAGATTAAAAAAATGTTTCATCATAACACACAGGATAGTTTCATTACGAGTAGTTAATTTTCTTTCGTATCCTTTCAGTGCTTGCTTTGTTTCCGACTTTTTCGACAGTGGTGTTCTACCTCAGTGGTCTTTCTTTTGTCAATTTTTTTCTTTGTCAGTCTGGATATACTAGCATGAAAGGTTGTTTTAATGTAGGTAATGAAATTTGTCGGCGCACATTCAGCTACATCAATCCTGCCCCCTTCTTACCATTTGAAAAACTGTTTAGCCTCTTTTCAGTGGCACTGTGTCCCTACTTAGGCCACTGAAGTTTATTCCAGAGTTGTTTGCTACAAGCCATGTTGGGAAATTTTTCAGCGCCTTGTCTGAGAAATTGGGCCTTGAGGTTGAATAATCACCCACTTCGTGCATAATGCAGGAGAATAACGTATCTCCACCAACTTTCCCAATACAAGAGTTGCCTACATAGTGAACGAGCTTTTGAGAAGTATTGGTGAAGATTTCCTGGGGCACGTTTCTTTACTCCCTCCTGCGATTCCATCTCAGCTTCACCCGGTACTATCGAGAGTTGCCACATTTTCGGTAAAGTACTGCTCCCTACACTCTCCTGACGCAGCAAGTTTAGAAAGACGCGTCACCGTGTCCTCCCTCATCACATGAAAACTTTGTGGGCTAGCGATGTGGCGTGGAGAATTCTTATGTGTGCATGTTACCAAACTTTTCCCACAAGGGGGGCGGCACGCAGTCAACACTAGATGGACACTGTAGTATACATGCATAATGCATGCCTAGACTCGACTCTGTCAGACTCAGTGCACTGCGGTTATCGTCTTTCGGCGTCGGCTTGCGATACTGTAAGATGTTATTTATTTGTTCCGGGAATCATTCTACATTTACGTGTGTCAGCAGCTCCATTCAAAAGATTACAGTGGCTTCTTCGCGCATTGCATCGAGGCTGAAACGCGTTCTTCTTTAAGCGCACTTGCGAATGCACTGAGTGCCTTGGTTTACGCCCGTATTTCTTTTCTGCAGGTGGGCATTATGAAGGGATAAACGTGCTTTAAAGAAAAAATAATTTTTTTTATAGCATGCGCACTGTTAACACACACACATACACACGTACACGCACAAGGAAAACGAAGAACATCCGCCAGGATAAGATTAAAACAGTAAATGTGCTCTAAGTATTTTTCACGCAAAGAACATCAACATCGTAATAAAGCTTAAAAGTGCACAATGAAGCCCATTGTGCATACAATAGAAAACAACACATCAATAAAAATTATTCAAGAAAAGGAAAAGAATCTTCTAGATAGAGCAAAAGTACGCTGTGCACATGAAACTAAGTACAAACACCGAGTAAAGATAACAACGAGCTTACCAAGCAAAGCAAGCAGCATGTCAAGCAAATAGATCCAGCATCAATCACGCGCAATGTGCAAACACCAGACAATAATACAAAAATAAAAATGAAGCACAGCCAAGCATAGGATTGTAGTCTGCTACAAAAATGGGAATGGAATACAGACACAAACAAGTGGCATTACAAGAACGAAGTGATGCGCAGTAGCATAAGCAGGCCCTTTGACTAAAAAAACTGGTACATATTTGGCCACCTACTACCAGCAATTATTAAGATAAGGAAATAAATTTTATCGGGGCAGAAGTCTGAGAAAACAGAACTAGCGCTCAAATGGGAGAGTCTGTGTGGCAACGACGATGATACTACAGGTCAGGTGTAGTTTCCAACTTTACGGTTGAAGTGGACAATGTTGCCCTGTCTATGACACCGGGGTTTATCCGATTACATTCGTGTATCGTAAGTGGACAAAACGATTCCCCAAACGAGTCGTTCTTGAAAGTGTATTGTGTTAATGTGTATTTATGCCTATGGCGATTTGGGCGCTATTGTGAGAATGCGACATACCTTGACACATCTATCTCATCGCTGTCACGTATGAGTTGTTACAAAAACGAGAGACGTGCCTAGTTTGCCATAGCGAGATAGTGTCCTAATGCCAGTAGAAGCCGGTAATACTTGTTATGCAAGCTTTTTGTGGTTTCGTGCTGTACTGGTCGACTCCAATTTTGTTATACTAGTTAGCGAATGAGGGAACCAAACAGTGTTAGCATATTCTACCACTGGTCTTATGAAAGCGTATGCTAGTAGTTTTGAGAACGCGGGTGCCATCCTTAAA